>NC_088915.1:22272424-22575454 GCF_963576675.1 Euphorbia lathyris
GTCTATATTGAAATCCTTAATTCTAACTAAGAGCATCTCCAAGAGACTCTTAGTGAGCTCTCTAAAAATAATATAAATAATTGACTCTTAGTGATTTAAGAGTGGCTAAGATATATCATCTCCAACAATACTTCTTATATTCACTCTTTATTTATAATTGGTTTAAAGCATTTTTTGACCCCTGATCTATCCAAAATTTGTGCATTTAACCCCTAACCTATTATTTGATCATATTTGGCCCCTAACCTAACAAATTAGATAAAATCCAACCCATATTGAATGAAAAATTAACTGTGTTGGAAAATTAACAGCAGTAACCAATAAAAAATGACACATGATACATAAATAAAATTAATTTTCACTCTATCGGAACACTAGAAAAAGTTTTTAGGATTTTTTTTACTATGTAAAATATTTACTGTTGTCATCTCTAGTTGAAAATTAATTGTATTTATGAGTCATATGTCGTTTTTGTATTGGTGACTGCTGTTAATTTTCCAACAAAGTTAATTTTTCATTCAATATGGGTTGAATTTTATCTAATTTGATAGGTCATGGGCCAAATGTGACCAAATAATAGATTAGGGACCAAATGCATAAATTTTGGATAGGTCAGGTGCCAAAAAGTGATTTAAGCCTTTATAATTTTATTATTAAGATTATTCTTTATTGTTACATTACCAATAGTGTGAGGAGAGAGACACATCAATAAGAGCATCTTCAACAGCCTCTTAAATTAGCTCTTAAGTTAAAATTTGAGGGGGGAGAATAAAAAATCAGCTCCAACAGCCTCTTAGTGGCTCCTCAAATCACTAAGAGCCTCTCCATCCTCTCTATTAATAGAGAGCCTCTCTCCACCTCTTAGTGCCTCCTAACTTCATTTTTTATTAATAATTTATTATTGATGAGTCTCTCTCCTCACACTATTGGTAATGTAATAATAAATAATAATTTTAATAATAAAATAATAAATAAAGAGTGAATATAATGAGCATTGTTGGAGATGATATATCTTAGTCACTCTTAAATCACTAAGAGTCAATTATTTATATTATTTTTAGAGAGTTCACTAAGAGTCTCTTAGAGATGCTCTAATAAATTATTAATAAAAAATGAAGTTAGGAGGCACTAAGAGGTGGAGAGAGGCTCTCTATTAATAGAAAGGATGGAGAGGCTCTTAGTGATTTGATGAGCCACTAAGAGGCTGTTGGAGATGAATTTTTATTCTCCCTCCTCAAATTTTAACTTAAGAGCCAACTTAAGAGGCTATTGGAGATGCTCTAAGATTAAATCAAAATCGACAGTCAGTCCCTCCGTAGTCGAATCGTTAATCGTTGGTCCGGCACTCCATCTCCGATCTTTGCCTCTCTGCTTTGGTATTTTTTTACTCCTACTTGAATTTTGATTTTATATTTCTGCTACTATTTTACTTGAACTTGAACTTGAGCTTTGATATCTGGTTTTCTAAAATTATTATTTTTTGGATAAAAATTATTTTAGTTGTATTGTTTGCCCCCATAGGGGAGAAATCCTGGATTCGCCCCTGGCAACGCGCAGGTACAATTAGGGGTGTGCATTGATCGGTTCGATCTGGAAACTGAACTGAACCGAAATAACTAAACCTAATAACACCTAAAATAAGAACCAAATCTAACCGAACCGAATATTTTAGTTCGGTTCTGTTCGGTTTCAGTTTCAAATAGATTATTTTTATTTCTTATTTTACGTTATATAATTATAATATCTATACTATTTAAAATTAATAAATTATTGTGTATCAACTTAGTTATGTATTTTAACTTATTAAATCTAGTTATTGTATATCAACTTATCTAGTTAACGTTATTATATTATTTTATCATTGAATGAACTAGAGTTATTAAAAATTCAAAATTGAAAACATAACTCGTAAATTCAAATGGAGAAAAAAAGATAACCCATATAATCTATAAGTAATTAATAAATAATTTATATATAATTTTTACAAACAAGTAACGGATAAATAATTTATAACTTAGTGAATTCAAATCCATAAAAGATAGCCTATAGCATTATTTAACTTATTCGTTCAATTATTTTGTTATAAAAATCGAACTCACCGATATTACTGATATATTTCATAAACTAAATTGAACCTAATAGATCGAAAAACCAAAATTTATCAGTTAGGTTCGGTTTTTGAACACTCCTAAACACAATACTACAAACATTCCTAAAATCACTAACATAATAGCTCCACTAGTCATTTATAGTTTGTCTTATAGCAGCCTATAGTCAACGGTCAATGTGCATGCTATACATGTATTACATTGACCTATAACTGTCAGGTATTTTAGTAATTTCGATTTGATTTGAACCGATGCACACCCATTGTACATATTCAGCTCCAAATTCCCACCCCCAACTCCGTGAAAGGATGAAAATGCCCTTTCATGGGTTTTGGGTGGGAAAAGATTTTTTTTTTGCCTTTCCGTCATGCGGGCGTGTGGCTATCACGCCTCACCGTGTGGTCGGACGTGATAGCCACATGCCTCACCGTGTGGTCGGGCGTGACAGACACACGCCCGACCACAAGGTGAGGCATGTGGCTATCACGCCCGACCACAGGGTGAGGCGTGATAGCCACACACCCGACCGCACGGTGAGGCGTGATAGCCACACGCCCGACCGCACGTTGGGGCGTGATAGCCACACACCCGCGTGTCGGGAAGGGAAAAAAATAGGTTTGTTCTTCAATTAAACCCGTAAATACTTGTAAACACTATACAATTTTAATTTAAACCCGTAACATGTCCACGTGTGAATTTTTTTTCTAATTTTACATTTTAATTATTATTATTCTAAACAATTATAATTATTCTAAAAAATTCTAAATATTAAAAAATTACAACAAGTCAATTCGTTCGGTTCTAAATAATCAAATTAATAAAAACTAAATTAAATTTTAAAAAATTGAATTTTGCCCACACGGGCGTGAGGCCATCACGCCCTCACGACGTATGAATATTACGTCATCTCCTGTGGTGGGGCGTGAGGCTATCACGCCTCCACCTCTGGTGCGGCGTATGAATATCACGCTGCACCAGAGGTGGAGGCGTGATAGCCTCACGCCCTACCTCACGAATCCGAATTCCCCAAAAATCCAAATTCGAATAAACAAACGTCCAAAAATCAACAAAATCAAACAGAATTTTGTAACATTAGTCCTTTTCCTTTGTCGTCCCTCTTCCGATCCATGTTTTCGTTGATAAATTACTCCGGATTTAATCCAATAGAGTTTAGAGAGGATTTAAGAATTTTAAAATTTGGTAAAAATGTATTTTCGTCCTTTCACAGAGCTAGGGGTTTGAATTTGAGACTGAATGTAGTAATTCACTTTTATTTAGGGTATTGCTAAATACCGCCCTTAATTTCCGTTTCACCGCACTGTTTTGACCATTTTACCCTTGCCACTTTTTTTCCCCCTAAAACCTTAAAAACTCTCTCTAGTTTTCTCTCCCGGGCACAAATCCCGGATTTGAAAAAAATGGATCAAAACATTCCCGAAGACAATGAGTTCGAACACGAGGTAATATTACGAGAATTAAAAACGTTATTAATCATTTTTTTATTTTTTTTATTCGAATTTTGCCTGGGCGGGTGGCGATTACCACCCGTTCCTTAGGCCGATCGGATGAACTACCCGATCGGCCTAAGGAACGGGTGGTAATCGCCACCCGCTCCACCCATGGAACGGGTGGTAATTGCCACCCGCTCCACCCATGGAACGGGTGGTACGCGCCACCCGTTCCACCTTTGGAACGGGCAGTACGCGCTGCCCGTTTCCACCTATGGTGGAACGGGTAGCCTGCCCGTTCAGGCAAAAGTGGACAGAAATTGCCCCGAACTAATTTCGAACGGGAGAAATAGGCCCGAAGTATTTTTTTTTTGTAATTTTAATGTAAATTTTTCGTATATTCAGGTACCGATAGAAGATTGGAACCCCGATAACATTGATTATAGTTCGCGTTTTATAACGGATACCGTTTTCCCCTCCAGTCAGGATGCTATTGATTGGGCAAAAAAGATAGCTATTCAGAATGGGTTTGAGCTTGTAATATCTTCGCACAAAAATGGGGGTAAACAGAAGTTGTTGCGCTGTTCACGGGGTGAACGATATAGAGGTGTTGTGAAAAATGATGAAGATCCTGCAATTAGGAAAAGTAAAACTAAAGCGTGCCGATGTAAATTTCAGATTAAAGCCTATCAACATGCAGACCTTTCGGGATGGGGGATAAAGGCTAAGGCTGGGTTAACTGGAATGCATAACCATACAATGCGTATGTATCCAGAGGGAAGTCGGCAAATGAGCGGACTCAGTATCGCATCTAAACAAATTGTGCGTGATATGTCTTCAGCTCAAGCAAAGCCTTGTGCTATTTTAGCAGCAGTTAAAGAAAAACACCCAGAGGACAACTCAGTAATTAAACACATATATAATTACAGGGACAAAATGAGGAGGGACGCGTTTGAAGGTAGAGACCTGGCTAGTCAATTCTACCATATTGTTGTGGAGAACAAATATGTCAATTACACACAGGCTGATTCAGGTGTGATAACGCATGTGTTCATGGCACATCCAGAGTCAGTTGATATGTTCAGGACTTACCACTGGTACATCGGCATTGATTCAACGTACAAAACAAACAAGTACAAAATGCCGTTTGTTGAGATTGTTGGGATGACGCCATGCAATAATAACTTCAAGATAGCGTATGCTATTGTTAAAGACGAGACCGAAGGGAGCTATCGTTGGATTTTGCAAAGGCTGAAGATTTTGCTTGGGGATGATCTTAACCCGACCGTTGTTGTTAGTGACAGGGAGCTTGGGTTATTAAAGCCGATACAAGAAGTTTTTCCACAAGCAGCGCACTTGCTATGCACTTGGCATATTAATAAGGATGTGGAAGATCGTGTGTATAGAATCATTGGAGATAAAGGCCTTGCCTCTAAATTCAAGAATGGCAAATGGAGAACAATATTAGAATCATTAACCATTGAGGAGTACGAGACCAATCTTATGATGATGAAGGAAAAGATGAGCAGGTTCAAAGGAGTTATCTCGTCCAGATGCCAAATGCCAGTCATAACTCACTTGGCCAAATGCCAAGCATCCATAATCTCCTCTAACGACTGCCTATATACAATCGCAGCATCCTCGTCCAGATGACTCATGTGATCCAGCACAGTTTCACCCCAGCCAGATAATCGACTAACCCACTGTAAAAAAGTAAGGAACAAAAAACAAGGTTAATATCATCCCGATACCGTATCCATCGAGAATATAGAGTCCTCGGGGTCTCAGTAATGGCATCAGGGCCATACGGCATCCACATGACCTACAGATGTATAAAATTACATCAACACATACAAGTAATACACAAATTTGTTTTAATTGAATAGTATTTATAATTATAAAGCAAGTATACCTCATCTGCTGTCAACACATCAAGCCGGGCACGAAATGCTCTCAACCGCTCATCGCTCTTCTCCATCGATATAGATGGCCACAACGAAGCCCTAGGAAGATCCGGGTCAACTGTAACTGCCTCTCGATGTGGCCTGAAGCAAGGAAAATACTCGTAAATCCAGGACTGGAGCAATGTCATACAACCCGTCATCTGCCCGCAATCTCCTCTGGTAGCAATACCAAGATGACGGTATAGATATGCTAGTGCAGCTGATCCCCAAGAAAGTCCAACGGCTCCAGCCGCCGAGTCCTGCACCTCTAACAGACAAGAAGGTCGGATGCGGTCACCACTCTTGTCTACGAACAAGGTGGAACCGAGCATCAGCCACGTCCAAGCTATAGCCTGGGTCTCAGGAATCCGATCACCTCCACAGCGCTCCATGACGGAAGCGGCTCGTATACCACCAGAAGCATAATGACGGGCATCTAACTCAACCCGAGTCGCCCCAAACAAATCCATCATGCACTCCTTAAGCTCATCAACAGTCGCATCAGCAGTCACCATGGCACCATCTATGGGGATGCGCAATATCTCCCACACATCATGCATCAAAATGGTCATCTCGCCAAATGGCATGTGAAATGATGACGTGTCTGGCTGCCACCGCTCAACAAATGCTGTGATCAGTGCAGCATCTATGTGACTGTGCATAATACCAGGTAAATGGAACAAGCCAGATGACTCGATACGCGACTGAATCGTCCGGGAAGAACCACTGTACCATAATCTCAGCTTCGTGCAATACCCTGATCTGGTATGACACCTAAGGACGCCCCTGTCCTGACCGGCCCATATAGCACATGCAATATGTCCCAAAAAGCTCGGGATCACAGCACCATCAAATGGACCCCCGGGGACGGGGTCCTTCACAACCTAGTCATCCTCTACACTCCTCGATCGCTTGCTGCTACCTGAAATTACAGCAAACGGTAGACATTAATTTTTTAGTATATTTTTCAATAATCACGATTAACACAAATACAAATAAACACATTTTTTAATGTCTCCTACCAGAAGAAGATGCTGCGGTAGAAGAAAATCGTCCGTCTCGACCCCTCGTCACAACGCCACGACCTATGGGGATAGTATCAGCACTAGGACGATGCATAGAAGCATCCCCGTCCATGTCTATACCAGCCGCCTCATCCCGTCCCTCAGCACGCTCCGCCTGTGCAGCATGTGCCCTCCGGGCGTCCGCCATAAACCGCTGCTGCTCCTCCCGGTCCCGCCGAGCAGATGCAGTAACAGGACGTGAAGACGTGCGTCTAGGGTCAGCTCCCTCCTTATCCTGTAATATTATTTATTTATAAGGTATATTCAATTTAACATAAATTTTTTTTTCTATACGTTCGGGTTTGCCTACGCCCGGTCCGTGCAATTTTTTTTTTAAAAAATTCAAAATTTGCCCCTTTTTGGCCTGGGCGGGTGGTTTACACCACCTGCCCTAAGGGCCAAACGGGTGCGGCATGCGCCCCACCATAAGGTGGAGCGCATGCGTTGTACGCGTTCCACCTTAAGTGGAACGCGTACGTCGAGCGATCCACCCTAAGGTGGATCGCATGCGCCGCGCGCTCCGCCTTACGGTGGAGCGCGTGCGCCGTGCGATCCACCCTAAGGTGGATCGCTCGACACTATGCATCTCCACCTACGGTGGAACGCATAGTTCATGCGTTCCACCGTAGGCGGAGATGGATTCCGGCGCCCGCCTAGGCGAAATTCTGGGATTTTAATCCCGAATTTCGACCCGATTACTCACGATTTTGATAATTTTTTTTATAGAAATACTTACCGTAATACCCATGTATCCTTTGCCGATGCCTCCTCTTCGTGTCATCTCGTTTTTGGTCGGTTTTTTTTAGAATGGAAAAGATGTTGAGAGGATTTGGAATTTCAAAACTTATGTTTGAAATAATGAGAAGGGCAAAAAGATCAATACAGGGCGGTGAACCGGAATTTTAGTGCGGTATATAGTCGTCCACTTTATTTATTAGCAGGAGCACGTGATCCTGCTTCATGAGCACGTGATCTATTCCATTACATAAATTTATAACACGCCATAGAGACTGGCGTCGTTTTCAACGCACTGTGAAATCTACTCTAAATCTACCTTTGGCTGGTTTCAACTAGTTTTCCTGTTCGTTTGCAGCCACTTTGCTCTTCAAATCAAAGTACATACAAACAAAATTATTCTTGTTAACTTGTCTGTATAATCTGATTACTTCTCATCACTACTCATAACATCTTCTTCCAATTTTATTCAGTAAAAGAACAACAAGCAGTTACAGCGATTTCGGACTCGCGCAAGGTTTTGAAAATGGCGGATGCCAGTGAGAAAGTTGTAGCTGTGATCATGGTTGGCGGCCCAACCAAAGGTAATTGAAATTCCCGTTTTCTTATTGTACAGGTTTCATTTTTGTGTTTGTAAAATTAAATTATCCATTTCTGGGTTGTATTGTAGGTACTAGATTTAGGCCTCTTTCATTCAATACTCCAAAACCTCTGTTCCCATTGGCAGGCCAACCTATGGTTCATCATCACATTTCTGCCTGTAAAAGGGTTCGCATCAATTCAAAATCTCTTAATTTCTTTCCTTTTGTTCATTTCTTCTCTTAATTGATTTTCTTGCATTAGATACCTAATTTAGCTGGGATTTTTCTGCTTGGATTCTATGAGGAGCGTGAGTTTACTCTATATGTATCTTCAATATCTAATGAACTCAAAGTACCTGTAAGGTAATTGCTACTATACTGTCAGTAATTGGTAATTTATTTAATTTTTGTTGCTGATTCCTGTTCTGTGTTGCTTTAGATACTTGAAAGAGGACAAACCCCATGGTTCTGCTGGTGGTCTTTATTACTTTAGAGACATTATTATGGAAGATAGCCCGGTTTGATATTTTCCCCTTTCTCGTTTTTTGTGTGTTGGGTTTGATTATGAGAATCCTAAATGTATTTGATGCTTCCTTGGTTGCTGCATTTATTTTGTTGGCCAGTCTCATATCTTTCTGCTGAATTGTGATGTTTGTTGCAGTTTCCCACTTCCAGATATGCTTGGTAATGTGATTCTTTTACCATTATGGTTGTGATTTTGCTAAATAAAGTAGCCGCGACTTCTTACATAGTTATCACCGGACATTCATGGTTTCTTATTGTATTTTCAGAGGAACATAAAAAGTATGGTGGGATGGGAACAGTGTTAGTAATCAAGGTTTGTGGATGATTTGTTTTCAGATTTTGTTGTATTTCTGCCAATGCATCATGAATTTTTTCTTAAGTTGCTTTCTTTTCTGAACTTATTCTGATTGTTCATTTCTTTATTTGGGTCTAGCGCAGGTGTCTGCTGAATCAGCGAACCAGTTTGGAGAATTGATTGCTGATCCAATCAGCAAAGAACTGTTGCATTATATAGAGAAACCAGAGACGTTTGTAAGTGAACGATTTAATATGAAACTCATTGGAACCTAGTAGTCTCAGTGATTTACTTATAATGTATCGGTTGTTCAGATTTATACATTTGTGGTTTAACAATATTTGTGAATTGTAGGTAAGTGATTTGATAAACTGTGGTGTCTATGTCTTCAACCCAAAGATTTTCACTGCCATTGAAGGTGTCACCACTAATAGAGAAGGCAGAGGTTCATCTTTATCTCCTGTAGATCTTAAGTTTTATCACTTTATGTCTCAATGAAATCGGCTTGTATCGCGCTTTTCTGGAATTCTGATGATTTGATTGTTGACTAATCTGTCACAAGTACACAACTTCCGAACGATAGTGCTTCTTACCATTTTAAATTTTATATCCTCATCGTGTTGAATTTCTTTCTTTCCTGTCTTTCTTTATGGCTGAGCCCTTTGAAACCTGTGAGAATTTTCTAGACAAAATAGATGATTAAAGAGAAAAATAATTCAAGCTTTGCAAATTAGATATTCTATTGTACCGAAGCCAAAATTAATCACTATATGCTTTTACATAATGATCATCCATTTCATTTATGATTAAGTTGATTAAAAACTTACCTTTTGTAACATTTTATTTTCCATAAGATGTATGATGAATATCATATGCAGTGGCATCATGTATTGATATATATAATTTTTCGATTGCAGAAAATCTTCTTCGCCAATCCAGCTTCGAGGGTCATCAGTCATTGACAAGGTTGACCTCTCATTATATATATATGTATATATATGTATGTGTGTGTGTGTGTGTGTGAGAGATGTGAGAGAGTATTACTGTCAAATGCAACTTCAGTGATAAATTTCTGAATGCTAATAATTTTGATAAAAAAAAAAAGAATTGATACTTCTCTTATACTTCATATGTTTTTTGGATGTTTTACTATGAGTCTTCAATTACAACATGTATACTTGCAATGTTCTACGATCTTCACGGCTCAACTGTTCATGGCAGCATCCTTTTCCATATATGGGATTGTTTTGTATAACACATTTTGTCATGTTAAAAACTGCAATTTCTATTGACACGTTTTTCTCTCCAGAACGAATCTGCCTACAAATTTTGTAAGATTAGATCAAGATATTTTGTCACCTCTTGCCGGAAAGAAGCAATTGTATACATATGAAACCTTAGATTTCTGGGAACAGGTCAAGACTCCAGGGTAATGTGTTCTTTCGTTTGACTTTCGAATTTAAACCATAGACAATATCTGCCTCGTCTAAATTTCTTGTTAATAATGTAGGATGTCTTTGAAATGCTCTGATTTGTATCTTTCCCAATATCGGTCTACCTCCCCACATCTTTTGTCCATAGGGGACGGAACTAGGAGTGCTACCATTGTTGGTGATGTTTATATTCATCCGTCAGCAAAAGTACATCCAACTGCAAAGGTAATTTTTTCTTCCCTTTATTTTCATTAAACCAATTGTGCATTTTTCCCACTGTTCGTTCTAGTTCATATTATTTCTTTCGTTTGTACAGCTTGGTCCCAATGTTTCTATTTCAGCAAATGTACGCATAGGACCAGGTGTAAGGCTTATAAGTTGCATTATCTTAGATGATGTCGAAATTCAGGTACGGAACTGGATTCTGTAATGAAATGCTGATTTGGGAGCTAAACTCTTTTCGTATTCTCTGGTGGCAGGAAAATGCAGTTGTCATTAACTCCATTATTGGATGGAAATCATCTATAGGAAGATGGTCGAGAATCCAGGCAAGTTTAATCTTAAGATATTGAAGGATCTCTGTTCTTCCTTTCAAATGACAACTTACTTCACAATCTTACCTCTCCACATCTCCACAGCCATTTTGCACATAGGAAACCCTGCTCATCTTGAGCCACAGGCGTTCTTTTTTTTTTTCTTGTTGATTGAACTTAAATTTTGACTGTTCAGGCTGATGGAGACTACAATACGAAGCTCGGAATAACGATTCTTGGTACTTAATTGTGCTCATCTTCCCAACTGCATAAATTGTGGGGAAACCCTTTTGAAACAATGTTGCTTTTTGTCCCTTGTGCAGGAGATGCTGTCACAGTTGAGGATGAGGTCGTGGTTACTAACTGTATTGTTCTCCCTCATAAAACCATCAACAGTGGAGAGCAAGATGAAATCATCTTATAACGATCATCTCCATTTCCCAACTCAATCCTATCTTACCTTACCCATCCCCAACTATAATCATATGGTTCACTACACTTGGGGATTTTGTATCTTCATGTTTTTGTTTTATTAATAACTCGACTCTTATAATTGTCGCTAATTGTATCAAAACTACTCGGAGATATATATGTATTTTCGTTTTGTTTCAATTCCAACAAGCTAGTACAAAAGGAATACAGTTATAAAAAAATTGCTCTTGTAAGAAAAGACTTATTATTAGCTAGTTCGTACATGAAAATGTTCCTGGGAACATCCTTACAGGTGAATCAATGGTGCACTTCAATAATCCTTCTTCTAATCAGACATTTAGATGGCTGATTCAAAAATTAAGAAAAACATCCAGCTTTAAGACAACATCAGGTTATCATCTCTAGGAAACTCTGATGGTAGAAGACCATTTGGCTCGGATCGTAAAGTTCAGACCAGAACAAGAAAAAATAATGAGCGCCCAATAGATATTACCAAGGGCTAATTATGCAAAAATCATATTTAGCAAACATACATCAGAAGCAGAATACACCAAAATGAACACATAATACGCAGCAAAATTCAAATATCATCAAGATTAATCTATAGCTCTGGCACAGGTATGCCAGTTTTTAAGAACTACATCTCATACAAAAAGATTGGTCCTGTAAATAGATAATAGTGTATACTAAAATTATGTGCAAATACCTTTTATATAACATAACAACTAAGTTGTGATTTGTTCTCTTGGCCCGTTTTATCAACAGACGTGTCATTTCCAACATAAGGTGTCAGCCCCGATATCTCCTTCACTTGGTCAGATATTACATGAGATTGTGTCAGACAGCTACTTCTGAATTTTCTGAAGCTTTGGTTATGTTGACATACCACAACATGATATGAAAAATCACTGGTTTGCCGCTAAGTTTCACCAATATGATCAAGAAATGCAATGTACGCTCACTGGTGCGGCCGTAACTCCAACTTGTACGCTTGTATCTCCATAGGAGAGATGATTACGTGTCCCTCTTGAGCTGTATCCCCAACCTGTTCTGCGTACCCAAGCAGTTCTGTATCTTCATGCAAAAGATTTAAAGAAGTAGCTTTTGCACTCAACACTTCAAGCCCGTTTAACATGCTGAAAAGGTTTACAGGCTCGTTTGAAACACTAGCACATTGTGTTCTGCCCTTATGACAGTATGCAGGATCCCAATGCCGCCTCAGTAAAATTAGAACAAACCTATGATCTCCAATCAGCTGCTGAGGAAATTTTATAGGCCGGGGAACTTTAAAATTTACTATGTGCAAGTCACATGGTAATGAAGCAGCTAAAGGAGCGAAGGATCTTGGGGGTGGCTGAATAGATAACTCCAGGGGATTCTTCGCGACAAACGCATGTAAAGGATAGTTCAAGTGAGCTCCAACAGAATGAGAAAGAAGAGACGGGCTCAAGGGAAAAGGATTTGAAATAGGAACTGAAGTAGAAATGTTCGACTCAACAAGGATATGAAAGATTACATTCATCGGACGGTTATCCATCACTCCTTGCCCAAGACCACGCCCATCATCCCTTAACAAACGGCGGTCCAGCATAATCTCTAACCATCCATCTTCCGGGCTTGCCACACCCAACGACTGTCTAGAATGGACAGAAAACCTCTGACCATTGGATCCTTGCATGAATGCTAGAGAGGGCATTGGATAATAGTTCCCCTGCAGAGGGATCTTCTTATAAGTTTCTCTACGACTCGTCTGAAAGCCGTTTAGATCAGAGTAGAAGATCCTTTCATTATCAAGATCGGTCTTGTATCTTACTATCAATTCCCTGTCATCAAATTCCTTGCCAAGAAGCTCAACATGGTATTCTTTCTCAGTGAGAAACCCTTGTACAGTATTGCCTCCATTATAAATTCTAGTACTATGGGAGATTGGAGATTGTTCCCAAGCAGTCTTAGGATAAGAGTACACTTCCTGCATTAATGGACCTTCAGAAATAATAATGTTTCCACCTTCTTCAACAATAGGTTGAGCATCACCATCTGGTTTAAATAGGTAAGCCCCACTTGCTGGACTGAAGTACATACCTATTTCCTCACCAACAACACTCCTAGAACCATCGTTATGGGAAATCTTCTGCAACAAGCCAAACTTTGCATTGAACGTGAGAGTTTGTAGTTCATTATGGATTTCAACCACATTGCCTTCTACTCTAGAGCAAGAATATGGAGTAGGGCATGAAAATGAATTGGATCCTGAGGAATACTTCAATTTTGCTGGTTTTGCTTTTTCACATCCAGCAAAACCATTGACAATATAATAAGCTTCCAACCCCATGGCAGGAACAGAAGCCTTCCAGTGAACACGATGCCTCCCAGTGAAAATCTTGCTTTCGTCGTGCTGCAGTTCAGGAGAAAGTTGGCTTGGAACACAAGTCCAGTTTGAGTCCAGAACGGCGACATCTGGCCTATTAACAATAACCATCACAACCTCTTCTCTAGTTTGCTCTAAGGGATTAAAAAGGATGACTGATTGTGAAGTCCCTTCACGTGCAGGGATTGCTTTATGCACTGGCTGAACATCATATTTCGATCTTGCTAGCTCCACCTCAAATTGGGATGGATTATGATCAAATTTTTCGTGGCGGATGCCAAGAAGTATTTCAACAGCTTTAGACATGAAAATTTGCAAGTCCAGCAATGAAGTATGCATCCGAACTCCATAGTCTCGAACAACATGATCCCTAGCAGTACCTGTCACACCATCATGGTGTTGAAAAAGAGCTAAATTCCTCCTCGCCGCAGTCAACTTGTAGCCAAATCCTGTGGCCAACTTTTCACATTGTGCTCTCTGACAATAACCAAGTAACAAGGACATCATGATTTCTGTAGCACGAAGTGTTTGCTCTAGCACCCGATCAACAGCCTTGAAGAAAGGCCTTGAAACATAATAGCCACTCCAGTAGTCCTGTTCCCTATCAGCATAAGTAAAGAAGTCGCCAGATAAAGATGGGAAACCACCAACCTGAACAGAGCCAACCTCTCCAGGAAGGGAATAATTTATTCTATCTGCCTCCTCACGAAGAGTTTGGAAGTAATCATCTAAAGTACCAAAAGTTGCCACTGCATTTAAACTAGGATTGGAGTTGATATAGTCAAATAACATTTGGTAATTGCGAAACTGAGCCTCTGCTTCATCAACAGTGACATAACGAAAATCATCTCCAAGAGGAATGAGAAGAGTATTAGTCCTGTATAGTGTTGACTTCTTTCTATACTGATCTAGTAACATTTGGGCCCTCTCCTGCACATTTTCCTGGCTGGTTTCCTCCGGATGTTGCCCCCAAGGGCACATCTCATACAAAAAGTCACGTACTCTAGCAAAATCAAACTGACAACAAATAGCAGGCTCTGGTCCACATGTATGGGGAATATCATAAGAATAGAAGGGCATCATGTGTACAAAAATATCAGTTGTTTCTGCAGCATCCCAACTCTGACGCCAAACATATTCTAAATTCTTATGTAGTGCAAGCTCCTTCTTCAGCTCATAGTGGGTTCTTTGGATAAGCATGTTCTCAAAACCCATACGGCGGAGAAGATATGCCATGGTAGCAGAGTAACCAAATGGATCTATTGCCCAAGAATTCTTCGGAACAACCCCGATGGTGTCATTCAACCACATATTGCCCTCTGTAATCTGACAGAGAATTTGCAATAATTTCATATCTAAATATTGAACAAAAATATCACAAGCATAAATTGCACATATCCAAAACACAATAATCTCTTGATTTTCTGGTAAGATCATAACTGACCTGCAAAAGCACTCGGCCTTTGACTGAGATAATATTAAAAGAAATTTTATGATCAATGAATACATGACAATAATATATGGAGCAAAGCACAAACAAGAATACCTAAGCCTAAGAAAACTAATCACCCAAAGAACTCCGACTAACACTATCTATAATTTCACTCATTAGCACCTGCATACTACAAGTGTATGTCCATGTAAAACGTGCAAGCCATACTTGTTGTGGGATATAAGTTTACATGCCAACTCACCATAATGCTCAATCCTACAAGTGAACAAGACAAGGACACAATTGACTTATGTCTTTTTCCTAAGGGTTTGATTGGATGGGGAGTTTAGAGGGGTTAATAAGGGAAGGGTTAGTAAGGGTTGATAGAAACCCTTGTTTGGGAGGGGGAAGGGTTAGTAAGGGTTTTTACAAACCCATGTTTGGAACACACAAAAATTAAAAGGGTAAGGGTAATGGAGGGGTTTTGAAGGGTTTTTCTTAAGAAATTCTATCCAATTTTCAACCCACCAATTCGGTGGGTTTTGAAGGGTTAGAAATTACCCTTCCTTCCCCTTCTTTACCTTTCCCTACCCTTCTCTACTCTTCCTTTATTTACCCTTCCCTACCCTTCATCCAATCAAACCCTAACCAATGAATGGAGGTTAATTATTTATGTTCTTTCTTGTCCAGCTGAAACAATAATTAGACAACTATCGACGAAAATAACCAAAACCCACATTCACCAAATAATGTAATAGATAGTGACATAGTTATTAAAAGCGTGCCTCGGCTAAGGCTCCAGCCTTAGCGCCTCTGGAGCCCATAGGCGGGCGCGGTCAGTCAGGCGCGCGCCTTAGTGCACCTTGGTGCGCCTTAAGCTAGGCGCGCGCCATGGCGCACCTTAGGGTAATTTAGGGTATTTTAGGGTTGAGGGTATTTAGGGTTTTGAGGGTATTTTAGGGTTAGGGTATTTTAGGGTTTTTTAAGTTCAGAAAATAAAAGAAAAGCAGGGATAGACAAAGATCGACAGTTTTTACTCCACATATCGCAACAGTTAACTCATGCCTTAGTAGTTAACTAGAACTTAAATCATGCATTTTATGGTTTTATTGTTGTTATTTGACTATTTGTGATTATTTGTGACTAGTATTATGAATTTATGATATTTTTTTTGTGTGCGCCTCGAGTCGCTCGGGCGCGCGCCTTAAGTTGCGCCTTGCGCCAAGGCTCCAGGACCCCCTTGCGCCTTAGTGTGCCTTGCGCCTTTAATAACTATGGATAGTGATATATGGGAATCAATAAAGGACACAGCTAATGATAGCTGGAGTCTGCTAAGTCAGGGGATTGATGTGAGGTTTGGGTAAGTAGTTATATTATATATATAGGAGTAATGTGGCCAGAGAAGGACAGGACAGCTTTTGGAAATTAGTCCTTTTCTGTTCCCACAAGGCAATGCCCCTTCCTGAGCTATAAACAAAACCAAAAGGACTAATTTCCAGAAGCTGTCCTCTGTCAATACCACGCGCTATGTAAAACAACTTGCCCGAACCTCACAGCAATTCCTTACATAACAAGACTCAAGCTATCATTAGCCACATGTCCCTTTAGTTCCTTACTACCAGATTTTCCCCCTAGATCATTCTCAAGCAAAATGGCTCCAACTTAAAGAGAGATACAAGTGCATTGTACCTGCTCAATTATGGCAAAATAATGTGAATTGGCCTGCATCAAGAAAAGAAATCAAACGTTGGTTAATAAGTGAATGTAAGGGTCAGGTAATAATTAATAAATAATAATGAAAAGTACTTCAGGGAAAGGTGGAAGTAGGGATGATATCATTGTTCTGATTGCAATATCTAACAGTACAGATAGTCATATAGGGTCCATCTGTTTTCCCCCAATTGAATGTAAAAGGAAAATGACATAGAAGAAAGAAAGTAAAATTGCATATAGAGGCATTTTTGGCAATATGTATTTATGAACTCATTACGATACCTCATCATTCATAACCCAACCACCTCCAACAATCTCTAACTGGCCATTCTTCACTAATCTGGTAAAAGATTCTCTTTTTTCTTCTGTTGCATCTTTCCACCATCTCTCCAGATAAGACATTTCCTCCCATATGAACTTCCGCCGAACATCCTACAAGTCCAATTTAAGTAATCTTTATCATTATAATAGCTCAAAATCAAAACCCAAAAAATTACTCAAAAGTCAACCCCTTTTCTGTGGTAGACATAGTACACATCAAAATTGAATTTGAACAGCAAATTCAGTTAAGACCTAAGTCTTCAGGGTGCATAAAATTCATACATCATGAGAATGTAGCAAGTTGAAGAAAGTTGTAGAATTTTTTTCCTTTTAACATTGTTTCTTCACAGGAAACTAAGGGACAGACAAACAGATCAAATTCAAAATGCAGATAATACATCATATTTAGAATTGCACTGCAGGATAGGAAGACAATGAACTAAGAAGCTACTTTAGCAGAAATTCTATAATACTTGTAATTGCGTGATCAATCACACGGCATTCATTCAGATACTATTGAAGATATCCCTACTATCAAAACAAAAATATTATTATTAGCAACACATAGATAAAATAAAAAAAAAATTTAAAAAAAAAAACTCTATAAGGAACAAATCCTATTCGCGCTCTAGAACTCGTACAAACAGTAGCAACAGGAAAAAAAAGGGGAAACATTCAGTCGGATTACTCGGTTTTAACTCCTCTAGATGCTAAAAAATAATTTTGATACTCACCTTTAAAATGACAAGGTAACCAAGCAAAAAGATAAGACCCCAATTTAACTCCACTTAAACATCAAACCAAACCCTCTTATATTGTCTAGAGGCACTAAAATCATATAGTCTTTTTCTTTTTCTTTTTGAGAAAAAAATCATATAGCCTTCCCAAGTCATAGCTTCTACGTTCCAAGTCTGTTTTATGTAATAAAAGCAGTTACAAATATCGGCAACCGTATAAACTAGCAGTCACATGTTAGTCACTGTTGTGTGTATTTATGTAATAATGAAATAAAAGAAGATAATGTATTTTCATCAAGAATTTCTTGAGATTCAGGGTTACCCTTAGTAATCATAGGTAGAAAATCAAATGAACAGATTAATCTTACTCGTCCCATAACCAGATCCCAGGACTGTAATATTGTTATCATGTTGAAAATAAGAAAAATCACCCTAGATGGAGTGTAAGTTTAGCGGCCGTAGGAGTAGGGAGGCAGGGACAATCACCCTAGATGGGAGAGTTGTTCAGGCCTCGGATTGCTTCCGGTATTTAGGATCTATTATCCAAACGGATGGAGAAGTAGATGGAGATGTTGCTCATAGGATTAAAGCTGGTTGGTCGAAGTGGAAGAGTGCTACGGGTTTCCTTTGTGATCCCGGCATGCCTAATAGATTGAAGGGAAAATTCTACCGGACGGCAATTAGACCAGCATTGTTATATGGTACGGAGTGTTGGGCAGTGAAACACTGCCACATCCATAAGATGTCAGTGGCGGAGATGCGTATGTTGAGATGGATGTGTGGTCATACGAGAAAGGACCGGGTGCGTAATGAAATAATTAGGACAAAAGTAGGGGTCACATCTATTGAGAATAAAATGAGAGAAAACCGACTAAGGTGGTTTGGCCATGTGAGACGTAGAGCGCTTGATGCGCCGGTTAGGAGAACCGAAGAGTGGCAAAGGGATGTAGTGGTGAGGGGTAGGGGAAGACCTAAGCAAACTTGGAGGAGGGTGATCAAGAGTGATATGAGTTTACTGGGAATTGAGGAAAATATGGTAGTGGACAGGACGGATTGGAGGGAGCGAATCTGTGTCGCTGACACGACTTGACTTTCACGGTTTTATATGATGGTTCATGTTAGCCGACCCCGAATCATTTCGGGACTAAGGCTTTGTTGTTGTTGTTGTTGAAAATAAGAAAAATGAAAAAAAAAAAAAAACAACTCATCTAATGAATTTATTACTTTAAAATAATTTCAAAAGCACCATCGCAGCAAAAATCTGTTTAGTACATCACAGGCATAAAAAATATATGATGTATGTAACATTCCCTTCTTAAGGATCGAGCTTCAAATACAATATTCCAGATAGCAACAATTTACATCCTTACACGCCAAGAATAAGTTCATCAAGAACCGCCACAATCCCCAATGCAAGAATCTAAGTGAAACCTGGTAATCAAAATGCATTTTCACACTTGATGTAGAAGTTCCACCATAATTGAGCAAAAGTCTATGTCGAATACAGAATCAATTTAGCAACCACATATCAGAAAAAGCAAAAAATCGACTTCATTCAGCAACTCTTCACCATAATTTCAAGATATACCATACAAATTTCCACTAATTAAACTTAAGCCGTCGACAGCAGTCAATATATCCAACCAAAATGAACACCATAGTTACCTTGGAAAGTGTTTGCACAATCGTATCGAGTATGTGCCTAGATTGCTTCTGATAATACTCCTCCACAGTAAATTTCCAGCCGGGATCATTATGCGAATGAGGCACCACAAAAATCTTCAGTTTCTCAGTATCCCACTCATTTCCTTTATATCGCACTTTCCAGCCTTGTTTCCAGGGCCCGCCATCCACATCCAAGAAGTCGATCTTATCGTACAAATCCTTAGTGGTTATATCCACGATACTACTCAAGAAAGGAGCCTTGGGATCGTTATCATTTACGGATTTTCTAGGGATCGTCTTGCGAGGTTTAAGAGCACGAAGAGTAGGTTTAGATTTGAATGGATAGGAAAGGGGCTTGGGGATGCCGAAATGGAAGATTGTGATGATAAAGAAGAGGAGAGAGATGGAGAGAGCAACAGTGAAGAAGTTAGTGAGGATGAAGTTAATGAGAGCCGTGCGTTTTCGTGTCTTCCTTAATGGAAGCTTTGATTTGGAGTTTGGGGCGTTGGAGGGTAGGAGTGAGTGAGTCCAGCCGCTGCCGGCTCCTCCACGGCGAGCGTTGCCGCCAAAATAGGAGGAGAGGGGCATGTTGTGTGGTTTTATCAGGCTTGGATTTAGATACACATCAGGTAAAGGGAGATGATGAGATCTATGTTAAATTCAGTAATCAAATAATTCTCCTTTGGCAAGAGACTGGACCAGAACAACAAAGCAAATGTTTCTTTTTATACCTTAAATTCAATTTCTTGCCTTATTTTTATTTTATTATTAATACTTCTAGTAACTCATTTCAAAAAAAAAAAAAATTAATACATCATTTCAACTCGTTTAAAAGGTTGATTTGTCTGCCTCTTCAATTTGTATAAAACTAGTCGAAAACCCGTGCGATGCACGGGGTATGAAACTTTTATATAATTTAAATAAATAAATAAATTGATATATTTACTTTTAAATAATTTTATATCATGCTATGGAAAAAAATTATATTATGTATATTTGAAATTAATATATATTTTTTAATGATAATTCAAATTAAATTAATTTTAAAAATAATTGACTACTTTTTTATAGAATTTTAACTAAAGATGAATGATTTATTTATTTTTACAAAATTCAATGATTTATACTTTTTAGAAATTTTAATACATTTTCATATTTCAAATATTTTGTGAAACAATAATAATAAAATAGCAGATTAATTAAGAAATATATTAGAATATAATAAAAAATCAAAAATTGAATTAAACTATAATTAAAATTAAATATTATATTTACGATACAAAAGAATTACAATATAGGTTAAATAAAAATTGAATTAAACTACAATTAAAATTAAATATTATATCTACGATACAAAAGAATTACAATCTATGTTAAAATGGAAGCAACATCAATATATTATTCTATAAACTATTACAATCAATACTTTTCTAATGTTGCATATGAAGAAACTTTATCAATTCAATATGTTACATATAAAAAAAATAAAATTCGTAAGAATTAGTCACAAATTCATTTTGATGATAATTATTTTGGTTGATGGAATTTCATGATCACCAAGTATTCGAATTCAATTATTCATTCTGCTACAATAAGTCAGTATATCTAATTGAATCAGTTTAAGATGATGATTTCTCCTATTTTCATATCGTAATATCTCATCAAGACATTCGATCAATTTGTTCTTCATTCTTTCACTATATAGAATATCAGCCATACTCGCAGATATCACTTATTTGACTTCATTAATATTTTCTAATAATTATATATTCTTGAATTTTGTAAGTAAGAAAAACAAACAAAAGAATTGAAAAAAAAATGAAGGGACGAAAAAGATAATTAGGAGAGAACCATCTTCCTCTCGGGTTTTAATGTCGAGACATAAGCGTATAAAGAGGAGAGTGAAAATATTTTTTGCCCATTAATTAAATATTTTATTTTTTCTTAATGAAGTATTAAGTCCATAAATTAATTTTAGTTAAATAGAATTAAATCGCAATTGTAACCACTCAGTACCAAAAAAAACGTTTTATAATTAATATGTGAAATTAATTATATTAATTAGAATCATTATGCTCAACATTTGAGAATTTGAAAAGGTTCAAATAATAATATTTTCTTAATTAATATTTTTCAATAATTTGTCATATGATCATATTTCATTTTCATCTGTTAAAAACTCTTGAAACACTAACAATTTTGTACGAACCATAATATAATAGTTAAAAATTATATAAGCCAATGTTGCAAAAGCAATTATCTCAATATCAATAATTAATGTACACTTTTAGGATTTTGAGCATCAAATTTTATTTTTATGTACCTTGATTTTGAATTCGTATCTAGCATAATCCACATTTTTCAAGAATAAACATCTTATCAAGCGTATTAGACGCTTACAATCTCATTGTCTAGAAATTTGGGAAAAATAAATAAATAAAAAAGAAAACATGGATAAGATAGCGAGATCTGGATAACGACAGAAATGGAATTTCATCTCTGAATATAACAACAATTGTTTAATAAAAATAAAACAACAGCACAATTGAGAAAGCCAAAAATTGAGTTCATATAAAGCCGAAAATCTAAATTTTAGTTAAGAGTTAGCAATCGAAACGATAACACCTAGCAACATATACTAAAAAATAATACAAATTTACAAAATCTTTATTTTAGTCATTTTGAAAAAAAAAAAGACAAATAAAAAAGAAAACATGCATAAGGTAGCGAGAGGTATGGAACCTGGGTAACGACAGAAATGGAATTTCATCTCTGAAAAATGAAACTATAACAACTATTGTTTAATAAAAAGAAAACAACAACATAATTGAGAACAAAAATAACTACAACATATGAAAAAAAAATCGAATAATTACCTTGAGAAACATAAGAATTTCTTGTAATTTTTGACTTTTGTGTTTTCCGGTTTTAGTTGTTCATGCATCTTCTATTTCTGACGGATTTCTTCAATTGAAGCTATCAGTTTGGAAAAAAAAAGATAAATAAAAAAGAAAACATGGATAAGATAGCGAGAGGTATAGAACTTGGGTAACAACAGAAATGAATCTGAAAGATGAAACTATAACAACTATTGTTTAATAAAAATAAAACAACAATATAATTGAGAACAAAATAACTACAACATATGAAAAAAAATCGAATATTTACCTTCAGAAATATAATACTATCTATCGTGACTAATGAATATAATGGTGGAATACTATTTATCATGCTTTATATAGAAGTTTATTTGTGACTTTTGGATTTCCTTTGCTTTGTGTTTTTTCATCTTCCTGTAACTCTTACTTTCTTTTATTATTTTAATCAATAGGCTAGTAATTATTTAATATATTATAAATATAAATTTGTTATTTTTAATTAATTAAATATTTTTAATCTGATTTTTTACTACGTTGACAACTCATCAAAAAAACCTCTAAAACACTTCTTCTCATTTCTCTCTGCTTCCGTAATTATATATAGTATAGATATCTAATTAATTTCTTGAATTTATCGTAAAATAGAATCAAATAATCATTTAATTGCGAAAAAAAATAAGTTAAATGTAAAAAATATATTGCACGCGTCTAAAAAATAAAGTAAAATTACCCTCATCTAATATTACGGAAGACAAGTTTTAGGGATTTTATACCAGGCTCCAGGTCTTCCAACTAATAAAAAGACCTCCCATTAGTATGTTGACACCTGACAATTAAACAATCCACCTGTCAAACTAAAATAATCCAATTCAATCGTAAAATCCCAAATTAAACTTGAGCCCTAGAAAACATATCACCGATCAACTGCCTTTGTTCTTCATCTCCGGCGTTTCTGTTCTTCATTGCATCCATTGCCGGTCAATTTCTACCGTCGCCAATCAAGTTGCACCGTCGTTCGGTTCGGTTTTCTTTCCGTCTGTTCATCAGTTTCGTCGGACTCCTCACTGTCTCCATTGGTAACCTTTTCTTTTGTTGAATTGGATACTTGACTGATAAGGATGATATTTACTATGTTTTCTCGTGTTTGATTTCGCCTAATCAATTTCCTTGAAACCAGCAGACATATGTAAACTATCATAAATTTAATTTGTTTTTCTTGAGACTTTTTGAACTTGCACTATTTATAAATTTCCACAAATTTGGGGTGCTTGTCAGTTTTTATTATTAATTTAACAATGGATTGAACATACTAGACTCTGAGATTTGTTATTATAGTAATTCTTCACTGTACAAATTTCAGCATCCCTATTTCCTCTCAATCAATTTTTATTACCCAAATGAGCTTTCTTATTACCGATCATTATAATATCATCAGAGTTCTTTCCTTGTCATTTTTCTAAATCCAATTTTTATTTTATATTTTAGAATGTTTAGTTGCACCATTTTTTAAAGAAATGATACATGGTGTTGTTTAAGAAGCTCAAAGATAGCAAGAAGCTTCAAACTAATTAAGCTAGTAGCACATTTTACTACAACAACTTTGAATCAAGTAACTAAATAAGAATTTCTAATATCTTTGTTGGAACTAATTGTATTTATTTGTGTAGGTTTACCCCTACAAACTCAACATCATGGTTCATCAAATGAAGAATGGTGAAAGAGATTCTCAAAAGACACTCAATTTGATGGTTCTCGTCCAATAAAGAATGGTGAAAGGGACTGTCAAAAGAAGCCATTAACTTTTTGGTTTACATAGTTTATGATGTTATGTCTCTTGATTTTACATTGGATGTATTTTGAATATCACAATGTTTTTTTTAAATTAATTGTTTCATTAATGGTTTAACTTATTGATTGTAAAGAACAACCCATCAATTTGTTAATGTTGTGCAAAAGCACGAGGCATTTGATATTCTAAAGTTACAAAATTTGTACATAATGTCATTTTCATGATCTGTTTGAAATTATTTAGCTCTATCTTTATGTATTGTTATTTTATAAAAGGTAGAAATTTGTAATATATATATAGGAAAATGACAAGAGTTGTTGTACAACATCAATTGCAGAAGACATTGAAAATTATAGGAATGAAATGTTGTAAATACAATTTCTGCAAGCTTAAAGATGATAATATTGAGCACATATCAGTTGGGTTTGAAGTTGCTTTCCCTTCGTTCCTCCGGTTAGCTAAAAAATTAGAGATTGAAGTTAGAAGCTACAATTATGTTGGGAAGAAATTGCTTTGCTTTTGTATATATTATTATTATAAGATAAAGTAAATTACATGTAAAAATATAGAGTTCGTTGTACATAACCAAATTAATAACAAGAGAGAAAAAAAATTAAACTGATAAATATAAACTTCTTCCTTGAAGGCATCGCCAAAGATTAAAGCTAGATATTTATAACTTGCAACCAATTTTCTTCCATGTCTCAGAGTGAGGTTTAACAATGGTCTTCTCTTCAATGAAATTGAGTAACTTGGTGGCTATATCTTCCCCAACCTCCTATTCTTGAATATTTGTCTTCACAAGGTGTTTATTGCTTTGTATTACATCCCATAGTGGAAATTCTTTCTTAGCATTACAAAACCAGGACTTCCATCCCCAACATACATTAAATGATTAATGTTTCATTCAACCAAAACACAATCTCCTTTTTAGAACCGCACCCTGCATCCCAAATGCATCAAAATTATATTGATATGACCATGCCAAATATATAAGCTAGTTTATCCCCATATTTGTAATAATGCTATATTTTTTTTATATGCAACTTAAAGACAAGTATGAAGTGTTAATAAGAATTATAATAGATGATCCAAGGAACTTAAAATCAGAAAGACTAGTTGAACAAGAATATATCCCCCAAATATGAAGTGTTATTAATAACTAGATTTCATTAAAGACAAATTCATTGACGGCAACCTTATAAACAGAAGCAGAGTTTCCAAAGTGAAGCCTGGGTTTTTTCTTTTAGAAAAAGGGGAAAAACACATTATATGAATTTTTAAACAAATAGAGAAATTGTTTGGCTCTAGCGGTGTAACATCTTTGAGAAAAATAGAGAAATATGCTTTTATTTTCTTGTTCCGATGCAAACAAGTAAATGATGTAGTTCTTATTCTGATGCAAACAAGTAAATGATGTAGAAAGCCATGCGATGAAGTTGAATGCGCATTGGATACATAATATAAACATATATACATACAATGATGAGAAGAAGAAGTTGGAATTCGAAATTTGACAGGGCTCATCATGTGGCTTCATGGGTGTTTAACTAGCCAAATTCAACATCATTTTCAACTACTGCTGCTGTTGAAAATAACAACAGTTTATTACAGTGTCACAATGTGTACATGAACAAATAGTTTATTGCAGAATGTTGAAGAATGCTAAGGTTATGACTGTATATAAACACACTTCTCATAGTTTACCTTCTATTGTGTCTAATGATTTCAATTTTTCTTTTATTCTAATGATTTATACTCAATTACCTTGAACTGGATAATGATGAATTTGTTGTATATACATTTCAAAGCCCATTTCTCTCATACCTTCTATTAATGAAACTTCACTTCCTCTCTTCTCCTAACAGCAAAAATACTGAAATCAAAATCATGCAACAACACTCGAGAATGACAAACTTAAAATCATGCAACATCACTTTCTCTCTCCATTTAACTTTAGTCGCCAATTATTCACTACTTCTAAGTTCTAAGTTTTAACTCCATCAAATACTTAATCAGTGAAATCAACATTCAAGCCAGAAGTCTAAATTCCCCACAAATTCTTTTAGCTCCACTCTATAAAGGAGCAATAACCAAAGTTCTAATTTATCACAGCCAAAGATGATTGAACTAAGCCCAAATTCAAGGTAAGATAAATTTTATCTTGAAATAAAGACAATGAGTCTACTGAGGAGTCCAACACTATTATCTCAATGTTTAATCTATTTGGGTAGTAAAAATTGATTGGGAGGAAGCAGAGCTGCTGAAATTTCTGCAATGAAGAATTTGTATAAGAAAGAAACTCAGAGTTTACTATGTATTACCACTATTAAATTAACAAAAACTGATAATTTGTGGAAATTTATGAATTATGCAAGTTAAAAAGTCACAAGAAAAACAAATTTAAATTATGATAGTTTACATATGCCTGCTGGCTTCGAGGAAATTGATTAGGCGAAACGGCACACTAGAAAACATAGTAAATATCATCATTATCTCAATAATTGTGTATGTTGATCATGAAAGTCAAGTATCCAATTCAACAAAAGAAAAGGTTACCAATGGAGACAGTGAGGAGTCCGACGAAACTGATGAACAGACGGAAAGAAAACTGAACCGAACGGCGGTGCAACTTGATCGGCGACGGCAGAAATTGACCGGCAATGGATGCAATGAAGAACAGAAACGCCGGAGATGGAGAACAAAGGCAGTTGATCGGTGATATGTTTTTTAGGGCTCAAGTTTAATTTGGGATTTTACCATTGAATTGGATTATTTTAGTTTGACAGGTGGATTGTTTAATTGTCAGGTGTCAATATGCTAATGGGAGGTCTTTTTATTAGTTGGAAGACCCAGAACCTGGTATAAAATCCCCAAGTTTTACAATTGACAAGTAAGAACTTCATTTTTAATCAATTCTATGAATTATGTAATAACATTCTAAAGCACTTGTAACACATTTTCCGCATGCAGCTTTCTTTTTTTGCCACCAAATGATTAATTGATTATATTTTATATAAGTTTAGGAAGCTAACTGATATTTTGTGTAAGTTGAGATGACTATCGGAACACTTTACTTTTTGAAGGATGCAATCAAATATTTTGAACAATCTCAGAGGATAACATTATGGATTAAGCTTTAAAAAATTAACTTTGTAGTTATAAATTAATGGCAAAAAAAGTCATAATTTCTTTTGTTTTTAATAAAATATTGAAAAACTCGTGTTAAAAAGCTATGTAATCAATTGTGTTTAAAATGAAGCAGATATTAATGACCAACCCTCTCTGGCCACTATAGAGAAATGGGTTCAATGGATCAAACCAAACAACCCTTGGATAAAGCTCAACACAAACGAAAGATACAACAACCTGTCGAAAGAAATTGGAGCAGGAGGCCTGCTAAGAGACGCAAATAGAAGGTGGATTTTCGGGTTCAAACATAAAATTGGTAGAGGCGATAGCTTCATGGCAGAGCTCTGGGGAATTTACAGTGGGCTCAAGAAAACGGTGGAGCAGGGCTATCAGCACATCGCGGTGGAATCAAACTCGTTTGAAGTCATAAACTTTCTAAATGGCAGAATAGAAGATCATCAGAACCATCCACACCAGACATTAATACAAAGCATCATCTCCTTTACAAAGACGTGCAATGTAACCTTCACTCATGTCTATAGGGAAGCAAATCGATGTGCAGACAGTTTAGCCAAAGTAACAAACACGGATCCAATAGGCGTGATATATTTCACCCAACCTCCAGAAGGCATTATTCAAATTCTCCATGAGGATTATAGAGGTGTTATGAAATCGAGAAGGACTCCGGACATCCAGATTAGGTTGTGTTTTTTTGTTGTGCTTTTGTAGCTTTCTTTTTTAATCAAAAAAAAAATCTCCATATACACCAATGAAGTTTTAGCATGATAACAGTGGTGGTAACAAGTCTTTGTTACTTACTAGCTTCATTAACAAAAGTAAATAATACATTGTTACAATCATTTGTTACTTTTAAATTTTGTAGGACCCATTTCAATGCTTTTCAGTTATTCAATGATTAATCAAATTAATCACCATTAGATTTAAACTTATTAGAATCTTAGGATGGAGATTACAATCGTCCTAAAACTTAAAATCTAAATGTGACTGAATATGTGAAATTTAATAGGATTCGCTTATCATAAACTACTATATATTCATTCAATTAATATATAATTAATAATATTTTACCTAATAAAATAATTAGTTGAATACTTATTAGTATTTTTTTATAAACAGTTCAATACTTATTATTAATTCCACAAAAACTATAAATCCAATAAAATAATTAATTCAATACTTATTATTATTTCTCTAAAACTATAAATCCAATAAAATAACTAATTCAATACTTATTATTATTTCTCTAAAATTTAATAATTAAATTCATAATAATTCAAAGCACAGTAATAAACTACAACCAAAATAAACATAATTCAAACATATAACACAATTACAGAAATTCATATTTAGAATTAGTGTGTTTGTAAAAAAAAATCGTGTTATAATAGTTGTACTTCATTCATCCCCAAAATATTTTTCATGATGATTTCGAAATATTTTTATTTAACCGTTTAGTCTGATTACGAATAAAGATTATTTCTTGTCGCACTAAATCTTCAATTGTTTTAACTTTTTTTCTTGTATTTGTTGAACTTAAGAATAATATTAACTAAAATTATCTTGATTATTATCGATTGGAACAATAGAATTTAATGAAAAATTAGAGAGAATTTGAGAGATTGTAATAAAAAATGAGGAATCGTGTTTATTTATAGTATTTTTTTCGGCAATATATTGATGTTATATATCCGTTATAATCAATTAAAAAACAAACTAAAGGCGTTTTAAAAATAACTTGACTGAAAAAAGAATATTACCGTTTGATGTTTTAATAAAATATTATAGGATAAATTACATTAATAGTAATTGAACTTTGTATCAATTCACATTTTGTTACCTAGATTTCATTTTATCCTAAAAATTTACTTTAAATAATGATAATCGGACAATTAAATACAGTTAACTGGTCAGTGACCGATCAACGCGAATTTGAACAATTTTTTTATGACTCTCAAAGGTCATGTTTGATAAAGAGCTTTTTAGAGTAAAATTAGAGGTTTGAGCCACTTTAGAGCTTTTTTACTAGTCAACCCTCTAATAGAAGTGTTTGGTGAAGAGAGGTTTGAAAGAGTTTATTGGGTCCAAAAATCTAATTTTGAAATGGCTCATTTTACAAGCCTTTTCAATTAGCTTATTGCTCCATCTCTTTTGAATGACATTTTTACCCCTGATTATTACCCTTTAATCCAAAATAAATGCTTTATCATGTATTTATTTGTCATTTACCCAAACAGCTATTAGCAATCAGTTAAGTTTTACCAAACAAGTTTACACAATCAACTAGTCAAATCAGCTAATAAAAAAAAGTAGTCAACTAACAACTAATGTAATCAGCTAATAGTTATTTGCCAAACAGACCAAAGACTTTCTCTGTCATTCGATTGTCTCTCTTTCTCTCTTCTATTTTCTTACTCTCTGACTTAGATTTTTCCTCTCTCTCCATATAATTCCATTAAATTCCCCCAACAATCGATGCGGAGTAGTTCACTCCAATCCTCGCAGTGATCCAAGCTTTGGTTTAGGGCCCACTTGGTTTGATGTGAAGGAAAGAAATGATCTTTCTAGCGACTCAGTTCCTAGAGGGTTCCAAACCTAGCCTTCTAAGATGAGAGCAAGACCAGCAGCTAGGGTTTTCGCAAAGGATCCATATTTCCATGGGAAGACTGATTACATGTCTTTATCATCTTCCACAACCTCCACCATAAAAAATTCATCCCTTCCGTTTCTCCTGCGCATTTTCTTCTCTCTTTTCCTTTCCTTTCTTCTCCTCTTTGGTCGTCTTGAAATTTTAGCCAAATTCCTAAACTTAAAAAAAAAAACTAGAGTTAAAATCCTTGGCCAATCTATCCATGTACAAAATAGGACTTATTTCTGCACCATCCCCATCTACTTTCTTATAAATTTGTCAATTCAATGCATCGACATTACCTTCTTCATCATAGCTATCACAATTTCTGGTATCTTCCAAGAGAGACGAACTCTTGTTCCACTTCATCTCTAGGAACTCTAGCAATGTTGTGAATTTGAGGCCAGTTCAGGAGATGGCCGTGGAGTCTGCTCTCTAGAGCAAAATAATCATTTGTATGGACTCAAAGTGCAGCTATATCAAATACTCGAGTGAACTACTCCACATCGACTATGGCATTTCATTGAATATTTTGGTTTTTTCCAGTGAAATGAATCAGCCTTTCCATGATAAATCTTGACACCATGGCGTTAGATGTAAGATGACTTCGAAAAAAGAGAATGAAAATCGAAGAGAGAGTGATAATGGAAGAGAGAGCGAGAGAAAAAGAGAGAGTTTGTTTTACTGTTCCAGTTTGTTGTTACTGTTTATTATTTGATTATTAATATTTGGTAAAATTACAGTTGTCTATTGTTGTTAGTATGTAAAATGACTAATATGAATATGTTTTAAATTAATCAATAAATTAATATATAAAATTAAATTCTAAAATTAATTTTAATTATTAAATAAAAATTACAATAATAATAAATAATTTTATTTTTTCATATATATATATTGAAATTTAAACTGCTATAAAAAAATTTATAATATTTGTTCATTTTTTAAGATTAATTCTTGTCTCTAAATAGTTTAGAAGCAATCAGATCTCTTAAATCATTCATCAGAGCTGCTCTAGTTTGTTGGCCCTTATAACGTTACAAGTATAGTTCCAAGGGGGGGTTAGGAACTATTTAAAAATTTTAAGTTAGGACAGACTTCTTTTTTGTGAGAAAAAGGTTTTAACAGCGGCGCTGAGTGAATAGCAAGATACTGGCTTAGTCAACTAGTGACTAGGTCAGTTTCTTTACTTGAGTTAGGAGATAGCACTTAGAGTCTATTCCTGAGCTCAGATATTCAATGCGCACAACTCAGCTTGACCTCTTTACTTGGTCAGTTTTTGTTTAAGCAAGCAATAAATGTATAAAGGAGTTTAAGGTTAGAAATATGTTACTCAGCAGATTTATCCAGGTTCGGCCTCCAAGCCTACGTCCTGTCCCCGGAACACGTTCCGAGATTTCGAATTCTATACTGAGCTCTTTAACGGTAGAGCATCAAACCTTTTACAATCTTAGCAATTGAGTATAACAAGAGTACCTTCCTCTATACCTCTACTCAATCCTAATCTCTCGCTGAGTACTATAACCGAGTACTCAGCCTCTCCTTTCTAATCTCTAGAAATGATAAGTGTTTGTCCTAAACAATGATTGCTAAGACACCTTAGATGATTGAATAATCACTCTAGACTTTTACACAAAAGATATGAAATTTAGTGTAAGATTGCTTTGCTTTTTCTTGTAGAACTTCGCGTAGAGATTTGGTCAGCGTAATGGCTTGATCAAGTTCTGTCAAAAATGAAGCAACTGAAGGGCTCTATTTATAGAGACGTCTGAGGCATCGGTCATTTCGAATTTTGAAATAACCGTTAGAGGGAAACGGCTTCCTGTCGTTGTCATCCTGTCTTGCTCAGAGCTCTCGGCCAATCAGATTTGAGTATCTTCTGTCCTCGGTCAGCTTTTGGTCAGCTCGGTAGAATGTCTCTCCATTTATGGTAAGGTCAACTAGACAGCATTCTGTGTCTTGTGAACTTTACCCAAAGTGGAAATTCTTTATCTGGAAGTTGTTCTTAGCCAGCTGGTGTCTTGTACACTTTGTCGAATCAACTCAATAGCTTCGTCCCGAAGTTGTTCCACGAAGGTCTTCTAGATCCTTCTTCCGCTGAGCTGCGTTTTGTACATAACGACAGCGTTTTTGACATACGCGGGCCGAGTTGCCTTAAACTGTTTGACTTGGGCTTTAACTTCCGTATTGGGCTTTGGGCCTTTTAATCTTGTGTCTTATAAACAATTTAACTCAACATTGAACAAACACATTAGTAGAATAAATCAAAGAATTTAAACTTAGTGTGTTTAGAATATATTTTTTAATACACTTAAACAATTTTGTCAAATCAAAATTATGTGGAAAGGTGTTTCAACAAACTCCCCCATTTTGATGTTGGCAAAACTATTCAGCGAAGAACTCAGTATTGAGCTCCCCCATGATAGTTGACCTAATATTGCTTAGCAAACTCCCCCGTCAGGGTTGAGCTACTGACTTAGTTTTACTCTAAACATTTAAAGGTTTAATGGAGTAAGTCTAAGGTCAATTTTTAGATATAGGTCAGCTCATGGAACATATTATATTTTACTCAGTGTTTAAGCGGAAGTTTTATCATTCAGAGGGCGCTGAGTAATTTGTTGTTCAATGAGTTTTATAAGACAATGTTTTATAAACATACAAGTCAATGTCAAACATGTTATCAGCATTGGGTTCAATCAATAGGTTTTATAAGCATTAAACATAGCTGATGTAATTGAAGATACATAATGACTTAATACTTAGCATCGTATTGAATAACTCATGTTTTGGATAAATAGATGAAATTATTGATATTGATAAAAGTAGTCAGCGTATACAATAAAAGACAAAAGAAAAACATAGAGACTACACATAGCATATACTGAGCTAGCCTACATCTATTTATTTTTCTTTTGCTTAGACTGACTAAGCTCATGCTGTGTTCTAGCTTGTTCTTTCTCCCCCGTTTTGTCAGCATCGGGAGGAGGAATCCTAAAAGCGTCGGTTAAGACGGCTCTGGTCAGTTCTGTGGATAGCGCTTTAAGTCTATCGGCGCTTTCATTGACGCCGTCAAAGATAGCAACTCCATCATCTGAGACCCCGACGGGTATATTGAGTTCAGCAGCGCTGATCATGCTTACTATGAAAGCTTGAGATTTACCTATCCAGGTAAGTGCATCGGACAGACCAGCAACAACTTGATGAAATGTCTTCAGTAAGGATGTGTCGTAGTATTGACGCTGAATATTGCTGTGACGTACATGGTTGAAGGTTTGTCTGGTGACAGACAGTATTTCATTTTGCTTCATGGCGTCAGTGTCCATCTCTTGTTTGTTCAAGTTCAATAATCGAACAGCCTCTCCAATTTGCTCCACTGAGCATTGAGAATAGGAGACCATTTGCTCGTTGGTCTTGATTTGCTCAGTGTGAAGCTGAGCAAAGAGCATTTTGACTTCATCAGAAGTGGCATATCGTGTGTTCGCAGCTGACAAGGTCTGAACTTGACCTTGAAGAGTGTTGAGGTGTTGAACAATTGTCAGCTGGAGCTCAGCCAGCTTTGTGATGGAATCCTGCTTAGGTTGCTGTGCTTGAATGGAGACTATGACACTCAGCAGATCCTTGAATCCCTTAACTTCATTGAGAAGCTGAGTTACATGGGAGAGCTGAGTTGTCTCAACAGTAGAAGACCCAGCAGCAGGTGAAGTGGTTTGATGAAGGTCTTTAATTAATGTTTGCACTGAGTCGATGATTCTTTTACCAGACTCGGTGGTATGCAAGTAGCTGAGAGAGCCTTCATGAACTTGCCTAGTTTCCTCAGTTTGACCGGTTGGAAGAGGAGTCAGTGGAATAACATGGTCAGTGACTGGAAGTGTGTTTTCAATCTGCACTTGAGTCTTGGGTAGAGCTGATTGATCGGCAGAAGTGTTAATTGGAGAAGAAGTAATCCGAATGCTGTATGTGCTGACTGGAGCAGGAATGTCCTGAGTCAGCACAATGCTTGTGGTAACAGCATTGACGGGAATTGGCTCCACTTGGCTTGTAGAGTTAGCGGAAGCATTCAAGTCGGCGTGTTCCTTTGGTGAAGAAACAGAGGCTTGCTTTTCAAGAGAAGCCGATGGAGTAGAGGATGGTTGTTTTCTGAAAAATTTCAGCATGAGTGCAGAAGGATCCTTGGTCGGCTTCTGGATAACAAAGTCAGGGACAGTTGGTTGTTGAACAGGAAGGTCAATGACTGACTTCTGACTTGCCTTAACTAATCTTCTTCTGCGAGGAGGAGTGTCAGCTTGAATAGACTCTCCTGAGTGAGATGGGGAAGTTTCTTCTTGATTAGCATTAAGCTGGTCAGCTTGTTCTTGTTCTTGATCAACATTGTGTTGGTCAGGTTCTTGTTCATCTCCAGTAGCCAACCCAGTATTGGTTGGCTCAGCATCAACCTCGCTAGCTGTCTCCTCGGAGTCAGTATCATCCTGACCGCTTGCTTCTTCTTGTTCATCATCTTCTTCACTATCGCCATCTAACTCTTCCTCAACTTGTGCAATGAACTGATCGTCCAGATGTACATCATCTTCTGGATGCACAGCTTCGGTTCCTAGACACTGTGTGTAGTGAGAATCACCGGGAACAACGACGTCAGTAGGGATAGCATCAATCGGGGTCAGTTCTGAAGACTTATTCTTCTTCAGGGGATGCTCTTCTGTTTCAGGCTCATCTTGCCTGCTCCTCTTTTCAACTGACTTAGGTCTTTCCTGACCTTGATGAGTAGCTGACTTCTGCTTCTTAGTCATAGGCTCAGCTTTCTTCGAAGGACTCCCAACAGCTTTCCTTTTGCGGGCAGCTAGAGCCTTTGTCCTTTTGCTTTGCTTTGGAGCTGTTTCCTCAGCTTGTTGTTCAGCAGCAGCTTTTCCTTTCTTTATTGGCTGATTGAACTTCAAAGCCCTCAGCGAAGTAGCGGTTATCTCAGATCCTCTAGCCTTAGTTTCCTCAGATAGATCAATTTGATGATCTAAGAGGATTCTGGTGATGAGCGGTCCTAGCCTGAGAGTTCCAGTGCTTCTTTGGAAGCCAGCAATCAAGAATATTGGCATGTTGATCGGCTTATAAGTCAGCATATGCCATATGAAGCATTGCTCAAAATTCGTTGCTGAGGTAGTGCAGATGATCTTGGGATAAATGAAGTAGGTCAGCAGATAGTGAGCCATCTTTTGGTGCTGACCCATTGAGGTGCTCGAGACTTCTCTAGAGTGGCTAGAGGGTTTACAAAAGGTGGTATCGTATCCAGTTCCTTCGTGATCCCCAGATCTCCTCAGTTTTGTTCCCTCATTCTTTAACTTCAGCAAGTTAGCAAGATAAGTAGGGTTTATGAAAATGGTCTTTTCCTTTACCACAGTTACCAGATAGTCCTGGTTATCATCAGCAACTCGGAGATTGTGGTAGAACTCCCTTACTAGGTCAGGATAGGTGTGATCCCTAATGGAGAACAGCTCGGTCCAGCCATTTTTCGATATCCATTCACAGAAAGGTTGCTCGGATGTCACGAAGGCCTCAGAAACCCATCGTGAGAAGTCTACTTTCCATTCCCTCACGTCTTCGAATACCTTTGTATAGGTTCTGGCCTTGGTCGGCTTACCCTTAGAGGAGGTAGCTTGGCCAGCTTTGCCTTTGCTCGGCGTAGTGACCTTGGTGGTTTCAGGCAAAGTAGTTTGCCTGGAGGGTTCATCGGAACTGGTCTTAGGGTGATCGGCACCGGAGATGTTGACGGAAACTTTAGTCATGGTTTCAGAAAAAGGATTGGGAAGCTTTGAGAGTCTTAGAGAGAGAGAATGCTTTGCCAGAGAATTCGGTAAGTGTAAAGAAGATAAAAAATGGGGATTTACCCATTATTTATAGCGGTGAGGAGTGGATCTTATCGAATCCATGTGTCAGTTTTGCCTTGGGATTGTCAACCGACAAAGATCCTGGCTTTTATGACACATTCGGCGCATACGTCATCCTAGGTGGCTATTCGCGTGCTTTTGCATTTAATGCAACGGATCTAACACTCAGCGTTTAGAATACTAAGCGTTTTATATTCTGAGTGATCAGTAGTATAAAAGGATGATGTCTCAGTTTGAGATAACTACTTGGTGTGCACATTTACTCAGTATTGATGAGTATTTTAAGTACTCAGCATGACAATCACTCAGCATGCATTTGCATAAATCATCCAGCGTAGTAATTCACTCAGCATAAATTTACATTTAGAACAGGAATTTACTGAAGAGGATTAAACATACCAATGGCTTCTCTCAGTATGCTGAACTGTTCACGAGCCAGTGGCTTTGTGAAGATGTCCGTAAGCTGCTCATCCGTTGGGACATAGGTCAGCTTTATCTCACCCTTGAGTACATGGTCTCTTATGAAGTGATGTCTTATGCTGACATGCTTCATTCTGCTGTGTTGAATTGGGTTCTTTGATAGATCAATTGCACTTTTGTTGTCACATTTGACCTCAATTGTCTTTGTTTGAACACCATAGTCTTCAAGTTGTTGCTTAATCCATAGGACTTGAGCAACACAGTGACCAGCAGCAATTTACTCAGCTTCAGTGGTAGACAAGGCTACTGACGCCTGCTTCTTACTGAACCAGGATACAAGACAGCTTCCTAAGAAATGACATCCTCCAGAGGTGCTTTTTCATTCTAGCTTGTCTCGACCGTAGTCAGCGTCAGTGTATCCAATGAGAGTAAAGCCATGAGTGTTGGGATACCATAAACCTGCGTTTACTGAGCTTTGCAAATATCTAAGGATTCTTTTTACAGCTATGTAATGAGATTCCTTAGGGTTAGATTGATATCTAGCACAGTAGCATACTGAGAACTGAATGTCCGGTCTACTTGCTATTAAGTAAAGTAGAGAGCCTATCATACCTCGATACAATTTGCTGTCTACCGACTTACCATTCTCGTCAGCGCAGAGGACAGTGTCAGTGCCCATAGGAGTGGATATTGGCTTGCAATTTTCAAGATCATATTTCTTCAATATCTCCTTGGCATATTTAGCTTGACTGATGAAGATGCCATTCTTTCCTTGTTTGATTTGAAGTCCAAGGAAGAAGTTGAGTTCTCCCATCATCGACATTTCAAACTCAGTCTGCATTTGCTTGCTAAATTCCTTGCACATTGACTCATTAGTAGCACTGAAAATAATATCATCAACATATATTTGAGCCAGCAGGGTATCTTTACCCTTTCTCTTAATGAATAAGGTTGTATCAGCTTTGCCTCTGACATAATTTCTAGTCAGCAGGAAACTGGTCAGCCTCTCATACCAAGCACGTGGTGCTTGCTTGAGGCCGTACAGAGCCTTTTTGAGTTTATAAACGTGGTTTGGGAATTTAGGATCCTCAAACCCTGGAGGTTGATTAACATAAACTTCCTCGTTTATAACTCCATTAAGAAATGCACTCTTAACATCCATTTGAAACAGTTTAAAGTTCATGTAAGATGCATATGCACATAAAATCCTAATAGCCTCTAGCCTTGCCACTGGGGCAAAGGTCTCACCGTAGTCAATACCTTCTTACTGACTGTAGCCCTGAGCTACAAGCCTTTCTTTGTTCCTGACTACGTTTCCTTGCTCATCCAGCTTGTTGCGGAAGACCCATCTTGTTCCAATGGTCTTCTGACTCCTTGGATGTGGCACTAGCTCCCATACATCGTTTCTTCTGAATTGGTCAAGTTCCTCTTGCATTGCGCTCATCCAGAATTCATCTTCCTCAGCATCAGCGAAGTTCTTAGGTTCCTGAACTGAGACGAAGGCTACATTGCTGAGGTACCTCCTGAGTTGGTTTCTTGTCATCAGGGTATTCTCAGCGGCATCAAGGATTGCACTCTCTGAGTGCCCTTTTGGAATCCTTATCTCCTTGGGTAGATTGATGTCTTGTGCTGTCTGTGTTTCAACAATCTCTGCAGGTGAAGACTGGTCAGTGAAAACAATATTTGGTTCACTTTTACCTTTGGTCAACCCTTGAGGGAATGATCAGCGCAGTATCTTGATCAGCGGGTGCTGAGTGTGGATCATCCTCGGTCAGCGGTAGATATCTTCCTACAGGGTTAGTTTCGTCGAACTCAACATGTACTGACTCTTCTAAAACTTGAGTTCGTTTATTGAAAACTCTGTATGCTTTGCTGTTTGTTGAGTAGCCTAAAAAAATAGCTTCATCAGCTTTTGAGTCAAACTTAGCTAGGCTATCTTTGGTGTTTAAAATAAAACATTTACATCCAAAGGCACGAAAGTATCCAATGTTGGGCTTCCGTCCTTTCCAAAGCTCGTAGGGGGTTTTCTTTAGTATAGGTCTAACAAGAGCCTTATTAAGGATATAGCACGCTGTGTTAACAGCTTCTCCCCAAAAGTACTTTGGAAGCCTATGCTCACTCAGCATTGTCCTGGCTATTTCAACCAAGGTTCTGTTATTCCTTTCAACAACCCCATTTTGTTGAGGCGTCCTAGGAGCAGAAAAATTATGGTCAATGCCGCTGGCTTCACAGAATTCAACAAACCGTTGGTTTTTGAATTCTCCACCATTATCACTTCGGATGTGAGCCAATTTTAGGTCTTTGTCATTTTCAAGTTTTCTAACCAAATTTGAAAATGTCTCAAAGGTCTCATCCTTGCTACTCAGCAAGATGACCCAAGTGTACCGAGAGAAGTCATCTACAATGACCAAGGAAAATCTTCTTCCACCCAGACTCAGCGGCTGGACTGGACTGAAGAGATCCAAGTGTAGTAACTCTAACGGACGCTTAGTTGAGACAACATTTTTACTATGAAAAGATTGTTTGGTTTGTTTTCCAGCTTGGCAAGCGTGGCATAATTGATCTTTTTCAAATCTAAGTTCAGGCAGTCCCTCAACCAATTGCTTTCTTGCTAATTTGGCCAGGAGGTCCATGCTTACATGACCAAGTCTCCTGTGCCATAGCCAGGAATTTTCTTCCTTTGAAACTAAGCATACAGTTTTTGAAAACATTTTCTCTAAGTCTAGCATAAAGACATTATCAATTCGAGGGGCAGTTAAAATTAACTCATTTGTTTTTCCCTCGTATATTTTACATCCAGTAGCATCAAATATAACTTTTCTCCCATTGTCACATAGCTGAGCTACGCTGAGTAAGTTATATTTGAGTCTGCTGACTAGGGAGACTGACTCAATAGTAGGATTACCTCCGATGGTTCCTGACCCTACTATCTTACCCTTTTTGTTGTCTCCAAAACTTACGCTTCCTCCTCGTTTACGCTCAAACGTGATGAACTGAGTTTCATCACCAGTCATGTGCCTCGAGCATGCGCTGTCAATATACCACATCTTTGACTTCTCAGCACACCACAGGCTTACCTGCATTGTAACTAGTTACTTTTAGGTACCCAATTCTTTTTGGGTCCTTGCTTGTTAGGTTCACCAGGTAAAGCATCATATTTTATTTTATGGCGGCATACTTGGATGGTATGGCCATTCTTTCCACAGAAGTCACAACTGACCTTCCGTTTAGGATATCTCACTGACTGGTCAGCACCCCAGTGCTGAGTGTGCCAGCACACCTTTGTGGTGTGTCCTTTCTTCCCATAGAAGTCACACTGGACATTCCGCTGGGGATTCCATCTCTGCTGACCAGTACTTTGGTACTGAGCATTCAGAGGAATATTTCTTTTGTTTTGAACCTTTAGTTGGTTCTGGATATTTGTGACGTCCTTTCTCAATTTCTTGGAATCTGATTGGACTTTAGAGACAGACTTATGTATGATCTCCATGTTATCATGCAAAGTTGAGTTGTCCTGAAGAAGGAATCTGAGGTCACTTAGCTTGACCTCTTCAACCTCGTCACAGCGCCTGCTGAGTGCTCTAATTTTCTTATTACACTTTTTGACAAGTGTATAGAGGTCACTCAGGGCATTACCCATTTCGTTTCTAAGCTGGGAAAGTGATATTACCTCATTTGATTGCTCCTCATCATCAGATGCAATGGAGGGGTCAGCATGCTCAGAGACGCACGGCTCAGCAAGTTCGTCAGCCATGAAGCATATCTTTGCTGACTCGGTGGCCTCAGCTTCTGTTGATGAAGACTCATCACTATCGCTCTATGTTGCCACCATTGCCTTTTTGCCGTTCTTCTTTTCTTTCCTCAGCGTGGGGCAGCTTGACTTGATATGGCCAGTTTGATGACATTCAAAGCATGTAATGGGCTTTGAGTTGTCCTTCTTGTATTTGCTGTCGCTGGACTCAGCTTTATACTTATCAAACTTTCTGTAAGGCTTCTTAGAATATTTGTCATTCTTTCTGAACAGCCTTTTCATCTTCCTTGTGAACATAGCCATCTCCTCATCATCTGTTGAGCTCCCATCAGTGGAGTCAGCTTTCATGACAAGAGATTTTTGCTTCTTGTCTTCAGACTTTTCCTTCACCTCGAAATTCTTCATCGAGATCTCATGGGTCAGCAGCGAGTCGATGAGCTCATCATATTTGTAGGTAGTTAAGTCCTGAGCTTCCTCAACAGCGGTCTTCTTTGCTTTCCAGTCTTTGGGAAGGCTCCTGAGTATCTTCTTGACTTGTTCTTCCTCAGTGAAGATCTTCCCAAGTCTCTTGAGCTCATTGATGATGTTGGTAAACCTTGCATTCATGTCAGATATTCCCTCGTCATTGTTCATTTCGAACAGCTCGTACAGTCTCATCTGCTGGTTCACCTTGGACTCCTTTACTTTATTGGTTCCTTCGTATGTGACCTCCAGCTTCTTCCAGATCTCTTGCGTCGACTCACAACCTGAGATTTTATTATATTCTGCAGCATCGAGCGCATAGTGAAGCATGTTTATAGCCGAAGCATGATTTTGTAGCTTCTTGAGATCATCCTCTGTCCATTTGGCCTCAGCTTTAACAACTGTTTGGCCAGCCACAACTTCGACAGGTACAAATGGGCCTTGGACTATGGATAGCCAGGCACTCATATTTGTAGCCTGAATGAAATTTTTCGTCCTATTCTTCCAGAAGGTATAGTTAGACCCGAAGAATAGGGGAGGCCGAGTAATGGACAGCCCCTCAGGTAAGATCTGAGTTGTTTGGTTTCCTGGGAGAAACCGAGTGCTGTTTTCGCCCATAGTGGGGATCAGCTCAAGGTGGTTAAACCTTTTACAGTGAGCTTTTAGGCTCTGATACCACTTGTTGGTCCCTTATAACGTTACAAGTATAGTTCCAAGGGGGGGTTAGGAACTATTTAAAAATTTTAAGTTAGGATAGACTTCTTTTTCGTGAGCAAAAAGGTTTTAACAGCGGCGCTGAGTGAATAGCAAGATACTGGCTTAGTCAACTAGTGACTAGGTCAGTTTCTTTACTTGAGTCAGGAGATAGCACTTAGAGTCTATTCCTGAGCTCAGATATTCAATGTGCACAACTCAGCTTGACCTCTTTACTTGGTCAGTTTTTGTTTAAGCAAGCAATAAATGTATAAAGGAGTTTAAGGTTAGAAATATGTTACTCAGCAGATTTATCCAGGTTCGGCCTCCAAGCCTACGTCCTGTCCCCGGAACATGTTCCGAGATTTCGAATTCTCTACTGAGCTCTTTAACGGTAGAGCATCAAACCTTTTACAATCTTAGCAACTGAGTATAACAAGAGTACCTTCCTCTATACCTCTACTCAATCCTAATCTCTCGCTGAGTACTATAACCGAGTACTCAGCCTCTCCTTTCTAATCTCTAGAAATGATAAGTGTTTGTCCTAAACAATGATTGCTAAGACACCTTAGATGATTGAATAATCACTCTAGACTTTTACACAAAAGATATGAAATTTAGTGTAAGATTGCTTTGCTTTTTCTTGCAGAACTTTGCGTAGAGATTTGGTCAGCGTAATGGCTTGATCAAGTTCTGTCAAAAATGAAGCAAAGGGCTCTATTTATAGAGACGTCTGAGGCATCGGTCATTTCGAATTTCGAAATAACCGTTGGAGGGAAACGGCTTCCTGTCGTTGTCATCCTGTCTTGCTCAGAGCTCTCGACCAATCAGATTTGAGTATCTTCTGTCCTCGGTCAGCTTTTGGTCAGGTCGGCAGAATGTCTCTCCATTTATGGTAAGGTCAACTAGACAGCATTCTGTGTCTTCTGAACTTTACCCAAAGTGGAAATTCTTTGTCTGGAAGTTGTTCTTAGCCAGCTGCTGTCTTGTACACTTTGTCGAATCAACTCAGCAGCTTCGTCCCGAAGTTGTTCCACGAAGGTCTTCTAGATCCTTCTTCCGCTGAGCTGCGTTTTGTACATAACGACAGTGTTTTTGACATACGCGGGCCGAGTTGCCTTAAACTGTTTGACTTGGGCTTTGACTTCCGTATTGGGCTTTGGGCCTTTTAATCTTGTGTCTTATAAACAATTTAACTCAACATTGAACAAACGCATTAGTAGAATAAATCAAAGCATTTAAACTTAGTGTGTTTAGAATATATTTTTTAATACACTTAAACAATTTTGTCAAATCAAAATTATGTGGAAAGGTGTTTCAACATAGTTTTCTCACGATTTTCATTTGTATCAATATCGTATGAATTACTCAATGAGTCATACGACACAAAATCGGGATCTGCATCTGAACGTGTAAATCCTAGATACACTAATGCAGTTCTTCGAATATAATTATGTAGTGCCATTGAAGCAATCACAATATCTCTTTGTGTAGAAAATGCATACGAAGGCATCGCTCATAAAATTCTCCAACTATCCTTCCAAACACCAAAAAGTTCGTTCAGTACAATATCTAAGAGATGAATGACAACGATTGGAAGTCTCTTTATATCCTCTTGGTCCACCGCCACGTTGAAAATCAGGAAAATGATATATTATTCCTTTATATGGTGCAAGACATCCTTCAATTTGTGGATATCCAGTGATATCGGGATACTAATTACTTTTTTACCACGAGTCTTAAGTCGCGTGAGAATGAAGAAAACAGTCAGACGGGGTCGGAGACCAGCGAACCCTCTCTGATGCCTAAGTTAGTATGAGAAATACGTAACTTGAAAGCTATTTAGTGAAAGTAGTTAGTATAGAATTATGTACCTAATTTATGATTTTTATGCTATTTATAAACATTTATTTACATTAGTGTTTGTGCCATTGCACACGTGTTAGCTTGTCATTGGTTCGGAATCTATATTTCCATAATGAAATGACTTGAACGTGCTTTTTGGAGTCTGAAGCTCCTTTCCCGTATAAATTATGGAAAGATCCTTCCTAATTGGATGGCTAGCCAAATATATGAAATAATAGGGGTAAATTACATACGTGGTGTACAACCTTTACCCTAAATCACACTTTGGTGTACAACCAAAATTTTGTCACACTAAACCGTACGAACTTCAGGTGACCTCCCACTAAAGTGTACAACCGGTTTTTATGACCGGTCAACGCTGGTCAAAGTTGCCATATCATCATTTTTCATTATAGCATTAAAAAAAATAGGACCCACTATTTATAGAATTACTAAAATAGCCTTATTCTTTCTAAATTTACTAAATTATCCTCATCTTCTTCCTTCAAACCCTCTCTCTACCATTTCTCTCTCTCTCACTCCTCTCCCTCTCTCTACCATTTGCAGTCATGGAGAGGCCGTAATTGATGAAGAATTATGGGTACCCATCTCTCAATTTACGGATTTTGATAGTTTTGATCGGTGTTTTAAAGTTGGACGATTAAAATGAAATTGAAATAGTCAATTGTTAACCTCAAAGAACAATGTTAACTACGCAGAAGACACTAGGACTGGTCTTAGAAACTAAACCCTGAGCTTCAACTCGAGCGGATCCCAAAAATTCAGGTATTCCAATAATGCTATGAGAACCAAGGGATCAAAACCCTAAAACTTAGCCATTAAACTTCCAATCAATTTTAAAATCCAGATACAAGGACTACTAAATCCATAAATCAACCGTATAAACATGAATAGATTGAATGAGTAAATCGACCACCATATAGAGAGAGAAGAACGCCCACCTAAAATTCTCTCTGTGGGTTGACTCCTGCCCAGCTTCAAAGCACCAACACTCGATACAAAGACAGCATACCGCAGAATTCCAACGAAAGCTCACTTCCAAATCTGCATTTTTAACTTGATCCCATATTTTCAAAGCACCAACACTCGATACAAAGACAGCATACTCGAACCAAGAAATTCTTGAAGAAGCTGTATTACTATTTTCCATTAATAAATTAAATATAATCTGTAAGTTCGATGGAAAGTCCACCTTATTACTTGATCCCATATTTTCATTGTTCAACAATCACCAACCTTTTCTTATTATTATATATAAATTAAATTTACAATTTATTGAGTAAAAGTTCATTTTTGTTTATCATTTTTGTTGATGGGAGAGAGAGAGGAGTGAGAGAGAGAAATGGTAGAGAGAGAGGTTGAAGGAAGAAGATGAGGGTAATTTAGTAAATTTATAAGGAATAAGGCTATTTTAGTGATTCTATAAAGAGTGAGTCCTATTTTTTTAATGCTATAATGAAAAATGATGATGTGACAACTTTGACCAGCGTTGACCATTCATAAAAATGGCTGTACACTTTAGTGGGAGGTCACCTGAAGTTCGTATGGTTTAGTGTGATAAAATTTTGGTCGTACACCAAAGTGTGATTTAGGGTAAAGGTTGTATACCACGTATGTAATTTACCCAAAATAATAGGCATGAGCTTGTTTGCCTAAGCCCATTATATTATTTCGTACCATATCAGGAGCCCTCATCCCCCCCAAACAATAAGTCTTTTGCAATGCCCTTTAAGTCTTGTTCGGTCATTTTAATGTCATTATTACTTCTGACAGTAATGATGTCATTTATGACTTCCCCAATTAATGTGTCGTTTTCCTCCTAGAGCGTTTATTACATCTTAGTAATAAGTGCTTCAAATGAATTCGAAACTCTTCATTCTCCTTCTATTTTATAAATTGTAGCACAACTACAAACGTTATTTCTTCCTCTACCTCTGCAATTTTCTAGCAAACTTGTAAGTTTCTTCATACTCCTTTATTTCTTCATCTTTTTTGTAATTTCTCTTTTTCTTATGGCTCCTAAAGCTGCTACTACGAAAGTCTGTCAACCCCAACCTCAAAACCAAACTTCCAAAGATGTAGAGGTAGCCAAAAAACCTAGGAAAGTTAATCCTAGGATCCCTAACCAACCCTCTTCCTTGACCGAAGAAGATTTTGATGAGATCAAATAGCAATATGAATGGCTGGAAATAATCATAATTTCCCTTCCCAAATCAAACGAAAGAGCCCATAACTCCCGTTTCGAATTAAAATTAGGTCTTTTTACCCAATATTTGGAGTGGGAAATGAGTTTTCCACTCCTCGATGGTGTTGTTTCGATTCTTCAGGAATTCAACATCTGTCCATGCCAAATTACTCCTAACGTTTAGTTAGAACTCTTAAGCTTTAACGAAATTTATGGAGACCTTCGTATTAATTTAACTAGCTCCTTGTTTCGACGGTACTGTCATCCACTCAAGAAAAGACGATCAAGACATAGTATATTGGACAAACTATAGTAAATGAAAACCCTTTATCAAAGACAAAATTCAAAGCCACAAAGACTTTAAGCCAAAGTGGTTTTGGATTAAACCGAACGGAATCAATCCAAACAAATCCTATGAATTAGGCTTTCCTTTTGCCATAAAATGGAATATGGATCTGAAATCATCTGACACCTGAAAGCTGGAACAAGCTTTAACTGCAGACGAAGAGGCCGCAAAGGCGAAGATTGAAGCTTATACCCATAAATGGCTTTATAAGGACATGATCCATGTTCTTTAGACCGGTAGCCGAACATGCTTCTACCATCGAACCCACGACATTGTCTACCTGGGGACTGGAAGATTTGCCAAAGCTGAAGGTGTCTTCCTCTTTCTGAATTTGATTTGCTTTCACCCTTTATTTTGCAGGTAATCTGACTATGTTTATTCATGATGTTATCATAGCTCGGCTGAGATAAATTGAAAGGAAGCATGAAGCATCCCTTCGGAACCAACAACCAAACTCCGAAAATCTTCCACTAGAAATTGACAGATCTGAGACGTCCAATCCAATACACCTCCTGCCCAAGCATAGCACAAAGCTAGCACCTCCTCACATCTTCCTGCACATATCTCTTCTCCAACTCCCACTCCTCGAGGAGAAATGACTTAGGAAGCTTACTATACACCTCCTTTCGGGAATAGGATGCATGTGAACACACCCCCTTCACTAGGTGCCTTTGGAGCAACTCCAGCAATCCCCGAAGACAAAGATAACCTTGAAGTTCAAGCCATTAACTTGACTTCCTCATTTGAGATGTCGGATTCAATCGCTCCAAACAAAACTATCGGGGAAGCTTCCAACAAAGTCCATCAAGGAACCGAAGTCATCTCTGTTGAAACACCTTTCCACATAATTTTGATTTGACAAAATTGTTTAAGTATAAATTAGAATACATATTCTAAACACACTAAGTTTAAATGCTTTGATTTATTCTACTAATGTGTTTGTTCAATATTGAGTATAAATGTTATAAGTCATAAGGATTGGAAGGCCCAAGCCCAATACGGAAGCCAAGGCCCAAGTCAAATAACTCAGTACACTCGGCCCGCGTATGTCAAGACGTTGTCGTTTTTGGACAAAAACGCAACTCAGCAAACGGAAGGATCTAGAAGACCTTCGGGAACAACTTCATAATGAAGCTGCTGAGTAGTCTCGACAAAGCGTACAAGACAGCAGACTGGCAAAGGAAAACTTCCAGACAAAGTGTTTCCTCTTTTGGCAAAGTTCAGACGACACAGTATATTGTCCAGTTGACTTTACCATAATTGGAGAGACCATCTGCTGTGCTGACCGAGGACAGAAGATACACGATTGTGATTGGCCGAGTGAAGTCAGGATGACAACGACATATAGCCGTTTCCCTCCAACGGTTATTTCGAAATTCGAAATGACCGAATGACCAGACGTCTCTATAAATAGTGCCATCACAAGCTTCACAATACACATAACTTGATTAAGCCATTACGCTGTCCAAATCTCTACAAGTTCTGCAAGCAAGAAGCAAAGCAAAATTCTTACACTACATTTTCATATCTGTGTAAAAGTCTAGAGTGATTGTAAATTGTCTAAAGTGTCTTAGCACATCTTTGTATTAGGACAAAAACACTTATCATTTCTAGAGATAGAAAGGAGAGGCTGAGTACTCGGTTTTAAGTACTCAGCGGAGAGATTAGAATTGAGTAGAAGTATAGAGGAAGGTACTCTTGTCATACTCAATTGCTGATATTGTAAAATGTTTGAGGCTCTACCTTTAAAGAGCTCAGTAGAGGATTTGAAATCTCGGAAGTGTTCCGGGGACAGGACGTAGGCTTAGAAGAAGCCGAACCTGGATAAATCTGCTGAGTGAAGTATTTCTAAACCTTAACTCCTTATTTATATTTCCTGCTTAAAACAAACTAAAACTGACCAAGTAAAAGTGGTTAAGCTGAGTTGTGCGCTGCCAACGAATTAGTTCAGGAATAGACTCTAAGTGCTATTTCCTGACCTAAGCAACGAAACTGACCTAGTCACTAGTTGACTAAGCCAGTGTCTTGTCGATTGATCAGCGCCGCTGTCATATAATCTTTTCTCAGATAAAAGAAATATGCCCTAATCGTTTCAAAAGGTAAAATAGTTCCTAACCCCCCCTTGGAACTATACTTGCAACCTTACAAGGGACCAACAAGTGGTATCAGAGCTTAAAAGCTCATTACTAAATGTCTAACAACCTTGAGTTGATCCATACCATGGGTGAAAACAGCACTCGGTTTCTCCCTGGAAACCAGACAACTCAGATATTACCTGAGGGGTTGTCCATTACCAGGCCTCCCCTATTCTTCGGGTCAAACTATACCTTTTGGAAGAATAGGATGAAGAACTTCATTCAAGCTACAAACATGAGTGCCTGGCTATCTATAGTCCAAGGCCCGTTTGTACCTGTGAAAGTTGTTGCTGGCCAGTCAGTTGTTAAAGCTGAGGTTGAATGGACAGAGGATGATCTTAAGAAGCTTCAAAACCATGCTTCGGCTATCAATATGCTTCACCGTGCGCTCGATGCTGCAGAATATAACAAAATCTCAGGTTGTGAGTCGGCACAAGAGATCTGGAAGAAGCTGGAAGTCACCTACGAGGGAACAAACAAAGTAAAAGAATCCAAGGTGAATCAGCAGATGAGACTGTACGAGCTGTTCGAGATGAACAATGATGAGGGCATTTCAGACATGAACGCAAGGTTCACCAACATCATTAATGAGCTCAAGAGACTTGGGAAAATCTTCACTGAGGAAGAACAAGTCAAAAAGATACTCAGGAGTCTTCCAAAGACTGGCAAGCAAAGAAGACAGCAGTTGAGGAAGCTCAGGATTTAACCACCTACAAATATGATGAACTCATCGGTTCATTGCTGACCCATGAGATATCCATGAAAAACTTTGAGGTGAAGGAAAAATCTGATGACAAGAAGCAGAAGTCACTTGTCATGAAGGCTGACTCCACTGACGGGAGTTCAACTGATGATGAGGAGATGGCTATGTTCACAAGAAAGATGAAGAGGCTGTTCAGGAAGAACGACAAATATTCTAAAAAGCCTTACAAAAAGTTTGATAAGTATAAGGCTGACTCAAGCGACAGCAAATACAGAAAGGACAGCTCAAAGCCCATTACATGCTTTGAGTGCCACCAAGATGGCCAAATTAAGTCAAACTGCCCCACGCTGAGGAAAGAAAAGAAAAGTGGGAAGAAGGCAATGGTGGCTACTTGGAGTGACAGTGATGAATCTTTATCAACAGAAACTAAGGCCACCGAGTCAGCGAAGATATGCTTTATGGCTGACGAACTTGCTGAGCCATGCATTTCTGAGCATGCTGACCAATCTGATGAGTCAGATAATGAAGAGCAATCTAATGAGGTAATCTTACTCTCTCAACTCAAAAATGAAATGGGTAACGCCCTGAGTGATCTCTATACACTTATTAAAAAGTGTAACAGGAAGATTAAAGCACTCAGCCGGCGCTGTGATGAAGTAGAAGAGGTCAAACTGAGTGACCTCAGATACCTTCTTCAAGACAACTCAGTTTTGCATGAAAATATGAAAATCATTCATGAGTCTGTCTCTGAAGTCCAGTCAGTTTCAAAGAAACTGAGGAAGGATGTCACAACCATTCAGAACCAATTAAAGGTTCCAAACAAAAACAATTTTCCACTGAGAACTCAGTATCAAGGTACACAGTACCAAGGTACTCAGCAGAGACGAAATCCCCAGCGAAGAGTCCAATGTGACTTTTGTGGGAAGTTAGGACACACTACTAAAGTGTGCTGGCACGCTCAGCACTGGGGTGCTGACAAGTCAGTAAAAAATCATAAACAGAAGGTCAATTGTGACTTCTGTGGAAAGAATGGCCATACTGTCCATGTATGTCGCCATAAAATAAAATATGATGTTATACCTGTTGCACCTAACAAGTCAGGACCCAAAAAGAATTGGGTACCTAATGCAGGTAAGCCTGAGATGTGCCGAGAAGTCAAAGATGTGGTATATTGACAGCGCATGCTCAAGGCATATGGCGGGTGATGAAACTCAGTTCATCACGTTTGAACGTAAACGAGGAGGGAGTGTAAGTTTTGGAGACAACAAGAAGGGTAAGATAGTAGGCTCAGGAACCATCGGAGGTAATCCTACTATTGAATCTGTCTCCCTAGTCAGCGGACTCAAATATAACTTACTCAGCGTAGCTCAGCTATGTGACAATGGGAGAAAAGTTATATTTGATGCTACTGGATGTAAAATATATGAGGGTAAAACTAATGAGTTAATTTTAACTGCCCCTCGGATAGATAATGTCTTTATGCTAGACTTAGAGAAAAAGTTTTCAAAAACTGTGTGTTTAGTAACAAAGGAAGAAAATTCCTGGCTATGGCACAGGAGACTTGGTCATGTAAGCATGGACCTCCTGGCCAAATTAGCAAGAAAGCAATTGGTTGAGGGACTGCCTGAACTTAAATTTCAAAAAGATCAATTATGCCATGCTTGCCAAGCTGGAAAACAAACCAAGCAATCTTTTCACAGTAAAAACATTGTCTCAACTAAGCGTCCGTTAGAAATGCTACACTTGGATCTCTTTGGTCCAGTCCAGCCGCTGAGTCTGGGTGGAAGAAGATTTTCCTTGGTCATTGTAGATGATTTATCTCGGTATACGTGGGTTATCTTGCTGACCAGCAAGGATGAGACCTTTGAGACATTTTCAAATTTGGTTAGAAAAATTGAAAATGAAAAAGACCTAAAATTAGCTCATATCCGTAGTGATAACGGTGGAGAATTCAAAAACCAAAAGTTTGTTGAATTCTGTGAAGCCAGCGGCATTGACCACAATTTTTCTGCTCCTAGAACACCTCAGCAAAATGGGGTTGTAGAAAGGAAGAACAGAACTCTTGTTGAAATAGCAAGGACAATGCTGGATGAGCATAGGCTTCCAAAGTATTTTTGGGGAGAGGCTGTTAACACAACATGCTACATTCTTAATAGGGCTCTAGTTAGACCTATACTCAAGAAAACCCCCTATGAACTTTGGAAAGGACGAAAGCCCAATATTGGATACTTTCGTGCCTTTGGCTGTAGATGCTTTATTTTAAATACCAAAGATAGCTTAGCAAAGTTTGATTCAAAAGCTGATGAAGCTATCTTTTTGGGCTACTCAACAAACAGCAAAGCATACAAAGTTTTTTATAAGCGAACTCAAGTATTAGAAGAGTCAATACAAGTAGAGTTCGATGAAACTGACCCTGCAGGTAGATACCAGCCGCTGACCGAAGATGAACCAAACTCAGTAACCATCGCTGACTCAGAACCAACTACTGAGTCATTCACGAAAAGTCTGACCAAGAGTAAGAGTGAACCTAAGATTACTTTTACTGACCCATCTACTTCTGCAGAGATTGTTGAAACAGGAACAGCACAAGACATGAATCTACCCAAAGAAATAAGGATTCCAAGAGGGCACTCCGAAAGTGCAATCCTTGATTCTGTTGGGAATACCCTGATGACGAGGAATCAACTCAGGAAGTACCTCAGCAATGTTGCTTTCGTCTCAGTACAAGAACCGAAGAATTTCGCTGAAGCTGAGTACGATGAATTCTGGATGAACGCAATGCAAGAGGAGCTCGATCAATTTCGAAGAAATGATGTATGGGAGTTAGTGCCTCATCCAAAGAGTCAAAAGACCATCGGAACAAGATGGGTCTTCAGGAACAAGATGGACGAACAAGGAAACGTAGTCAGGAACAAAGCAAGGCTTGTAGCTCAGGGCTACAGTCAGCAAGAAGGTATAGACTACGGTGAGACCTTTGCCCCAGTGGCAAGGCTAGAGGCAATTAGAATACTGTGTGCATATGCATCTTACATGAACTTTAAATTATTCCAAATGGATGTCAAAAGTGCTTTTCTTAATGGAGTTATAAACGAGGAGGTTTATGTAAATCAACCTCCAGGTTTTGAGGACCCTAAGTTCCCAAACCATGTTTACAAACTCAAAAAGGCTCTGTACGGCCTCAAGCAAGCACCACGTGCTTGGTATGAGAGGCTGACCAGTTTCCTGCTGACTAGAAATTATGTCAGGGGTAAAGCTGATACAACCTTATTCATTAAGAAAAAGGGTAAAGATACCCTGCTGGCCCAAATTTATGTTGATGATATAATATTTGGTGCAACTAACGAATCAATGTGCAAGGAGTTTAGCAAACAAATGCAGACTGAATTCGAAATGTCAATGATGGGAGAACTCAACTTCTTCCTTGGACTTCAAATTAAGAAAGGAAAGAATGGCATATTCATCAGTCAAGCTAAATATGCCAAGGAGATCTTAAAGAAATATGACTTGGAAAATTGCAAGCCAATATCCACTCCTATGGGCACTGACACTGTCCTCTGCGCTGATGAGAATGGTAAGTAAGTAGACAGCAAGTTATATCGAGGTATGATAGGCTCTCTACTTTACTTAACAGACAGTAGACCGGACATTCAGTTTTCAGTATGCTATTGTGCTAGATATCAAGCTAACCCTAAGGAATCCCATTACATAGCTATAAAAAGGATCCTTAGATATTTGCAAAGCTCAGTAAATGCAGGTTTGTGGTATCCAAATACTCATGACTTTACACTCATTGGATACACTGACGCTGACTATGGACGAGACAAGCTGGAAAGAAAAAGCACCTCTGGAGGATGCCATTTCCTAGGAAGCTGTCTTGTATCCTGGTTCAGCAAAAAGCAGGCGTCAGTAGCATTGTCTACCACTGAAGCTGAGTACATTGCTGCTGGTCACTGTGTTGCTCAAGTCCTATGGATCAAGCAACAACTTGAAGATTATGGTGTTCAAACAAAGACAATTGAAGTCAAATGTGACAACAAAAGTGCAATTGATCTTTCCAAGAACCCAATTCAACACAGCCGAATGAAGCATGTCAGCATCAGACATCACTTCATTAGAGACCATGTACTCAAAGGTGAGATCAAGCTGACCTTTGTCCCAACGGACGAACAGCTGGCGGATATCTTCACGAAGCCACTGGCTCGTGAGCAGTTCAGCATACTGAGAGAAGCAATTGGTATGTTTAATCCTCTTCAGTAAATTCCTGTGCTAAATGAATATTGAATGCTGAGTGAATTACATGCTGAATGATTTATTGTTTGCTGAGTATCTCATTGAAACTGACTGAATATACAATACTGAGTAAACTTGCACACTGAGTAAATTAGTTTAGAACTTGAACTTAAAATCATCCTTAAATAATGCACTGACCACTCAGAATATCAAACGCTTGACATTCTAAATACTGAGTGATTAATCCGTTAGCATAAATTCCAAGCACGCGTATAACCTAGGATGACGTATTCGCCGTAATGTGTCATAAATGCCAGGATCCTTGTCGGTACATGATCCCAAGTCAAAACTGACACATGGATTTGGTTAAGATCCACACCGTTCAACTCGTCTATAAATTATGGGCATTTCCCCATTTTTTACTCTTTACGCTTAACAAATTCTTAAGGCTAAGAAATTACTCAAATTTCTCTCTCTCAAATACCTCTATTCTCTCCATCTTAGAAGAATGACTAAGCTATCCTTCAACGTCTCCGGTGCCGGCAACAATAAGTCCAGCTCCGATGAACCTTCACGAAACCCTTCCACCTCTAGCAAGGGTAAAACTGACCAAAACTCTGGAAAAGAGAAAGCTGTGAAGATACGAACCTACTCCAAAGTCTTCGAAAGTGTCCTCGATTGGAAAGTGGAGCCCTCCAGATGGGTTTCTGAGCACTTCGTCCAACATGAGCAACCGTTTGCCGAATGGATTGCAAAGAACGAATGGACTGGGTTGTTCTCTGTCAGAGATGAGATGTATCCTGACCTGGTAAGGGAGTTTTACCACAATCTCATGGTTGCCAGTGACTCCCTTGACTATCTAAGCACTAAAGTACGAGGAAAGACGATCTTCATCAACCCTCTGTACATTGGAAACCTCCTCCAGCTCAAAACTGAGGGAGTCAGGCTGAGGAAGTCTGGAGATCAGGACAAGACCGACTACGTCCATACCTTCTGCAAACCTGAGGGTCACTCAGGCGAGATCTCAGCATCTTCAATGGGATAGCACCAAAAGATGGCTCACTACCTGCTGAGCTACTTCATTTACCCTAAGATAAACTGCACGACCTCAGCAACGAACTTTGAACAGTGCTTCATATGGCACATGCTGACGTACACCCCCATCAACATGCCGGTCTTCCCACTCGGCATGTTCCTGTTGAGAAGAAACAGAGGCTTGTTTTTCCAACGGCGTTGTAGTAGAGGAAGTTGAGGGCCGTTTGAAAAATTTTAATTGGACGGTAGAAGGATCCTTTGTTGTCTTAGAGAGGACAAGTTCAGGAATGGATGGTGGTTGCATACGAGGGTCACTGACTATTACCTCACTGGCCTTAACCAGTTTTCGCCTTCTACGCGGTGGAGTGGTATGATGAGCAGGTTCTTTTGAGTGAGTAGGAGAAGGTTCCTTTTGCTCAGTATGAATCTGGTCAGCTTGCGCTTCAACTTGTTCAACTCCCGCAGCCAACTCAGTGTCAGTCTGCACAGCTCCACCTGCTAACCCAGTGTTAGCATCCTCAGCTTCTATTTCACTGTCATATTCCTCAGAGTCATCAGCGTCATCCTGACCGCTGGCTTCAACTTCTTCTTCTTCAGCAGTGCTGTCTCCATCAAGCTCTTCCTCAACTTGGGAGATGAAGCGGTCATCTAACTGGACCTCAGTTCCCTCAGCATCAGTACCTTGGCATTGAGTGAAGTGAGAATCACCCGGTACAATAAAATTCGTCGGTATGACGTCGAGAGGGGCCAGTGTTGAAGACTTCTGCTTCTTCTGAGGGAGCTCAGCAGCTTCCTCAGTGTCAGGCTCATTTTGCCTGCTTCTCTTCTCAGCTGACTTTCCAGCTGACCTCTGTCTCTTTGCTGGAGACACAACATTAGGTGTCTCAGCAGATTTTCTCTTGCGAGAAGCTGGGGCCTTAGTTCTTCGCCCTTTCTTAGGCTCAGCTATAGTCTCCTCAGTCTGATCAGCTTGGCTAGCAGCAGCAGTAGCAGCTTTTCCTTTCTTCAAAGGCTGCCCATATTTCAGTGCCCTCAGCGAGGCAGCTGTGATTTCGGTTCCTCTGAAAGATTCCTCACCTTCGAGGTCAATCTTATGGTCGATGAGGATCCTGGTAATGATTAATCCCAACCTCATTGTACCCGTGCTGCGTAGGAAACCAGTAACTAGGAAGACCAGCATGTTGATGGGGGTGTACGTCAGCATGTGCCATATGAAGCACTGTTCAAAGTTCGTTGCTGAGGTCGTGCAGTTTATCTTAGGGTAAATGAAGTAGCTCAGCAGGTAGTGAGCCATCTTTTGGTGTTGTCCCATTGAAGATGCTGAGATCTCGCCTGAGTGACCCTTCGGTTTGCAGAAGGTATGGACGTAGTCGGTCTTGTCCTGATCTCCAGACTTCCTCAGCCTGACTCCCTCAGTTTTGAGCTGGAGGAGGTTTCCAATGTACAGAGGGTTGATGAAGATCGTCTTTCCTCGTACTTTAGTGCTTAGATAGTCAGGGGAGTCACTGGCAACCATGAGATTGTGGTAAAACTCCCTTACCAGGTCAGGATACGTCTCATCTCTGACAGAGAACAACCCAGTCCATTCGTTCTTTGCAATCCATTCGGCAAACGGTTGTTCATGTTGGACGAAGTGCTCAGAAACCCATCTGGAGGGCTCCACTTTCCATTCGAGGACACTTTCGAAGACTTTGGAGTAGGTCCGTATCTTCACAGCTTTCTCTTTTCCAGAGTTTTGGTCAGTTTTACCCTTGCTAGAGGTGGAAGGGTTTCGTGAAGGTTTATCGGAGCTGGACTTATTTTGGCCGGCACCAGAGACGTTGAAGGATAGCTTAGTCATTCTTCTAAGATGGAGAGAATAGAGGTATTTGAGAGAGAGAAATTTGAGTAATTTCTTAGCCTTAAGAATTTGTTAAGCGTAAAGAGTAAAAAATGGGGAAATGCCCATAATTTATAGACGAGTTGAACGGTGTGGATCTTAACCAAATCCATGTGTCAGTTTTGCCTTGGGATCATGTACCGACAAGGATCCTGGAATTTATGACACATTACGGCGAATACGTCATCCTAGGTTATACGCGTGCTTGGAATTTATGCTAACGGATTAATCACTCAGTATTTAGAATGTCAAGCGTTTGATATTCTGAGTGGTCAGTGCATTATTTAAGGATGATTTTAAGTTCAAGTTCTAAACTAATTTACTCAGTGTGCAAGTTTACTCAGTATTGTATATTCAGTCAGTTTCAATGAGATACTCAGCAAACAATAAATCATTCAACATGTAATTCACTCAGCATTCAATATTCATTTAGCACAGGAATTTACTGAAGAGGATTAAACATACCAATTGCTTCTCTCAGTATGCTGAACTGCTCACGAGCCAGTGGCTTCGTGAAGATATCCGCCAGCTGTTCGTCCGTTAGGACAAAGGTCATCTTGATCTCACCTTTGAGTACATGGTCTCTAATGAAGTGATGTCTGATGCTGACATGCTTCATTCGGCTGTGTTGAATTGGGTTCTTGGAAAGATCAATTGCACTTTTGTTGTCACATTTGACTTCAATTGTCTTTGTTTGAACACCATAATCTTCAAGTTGTTGCTTGATCCATAGGACTTGAGCAACACAGTGACCAGCAGCAATGTACTCAGCTTCAGTGGTAGACAATGCTACTGACGCCTGCTTTTTGCTGAAACAGGATACAAGACAGCTTCCTAGGAAATGGCATCCTCCAGAGGTGCTTTTTCTTTCCAGCTTGTCTCGTCCATAGTCAGCGTCAGTGTATCCAATGAGTGTAAAGTCATGAGTATTTGGATACCACAAACCTGCATTTACTGAGCTTTGCAAATATCTAAGGATCCTTTTTACAGCTATGTAATGGGATTCCTTAGGGTTAGCTTGATATCTAGCACAATAGCATACTGAAAACTGAATGTCCGGTCTACTGGCTGTTAAGTAAAGTAGAGAGCCTATCATACCTCGATATAACTTGCTGTCTACTTACTTACCATTCTCATCAGCGCAGAGGACAGTGTCAGTGCCCATAGGAGTGGATATTGGCTTGCAATTTTCCAAGTCATATTTCTTTAAGATCTCCTTGGCATATTTAGCTTGACTGATGAATATGCCATTCTTTCCTTTCTTAATTTGAAGTCCAAGGAAGAAGTTGAGTTCTCCCATCATTGACATTTCGAATTCAGTCTGCATTTGTTTGCTAAACTCCTTGCACATTGATTCATTAGTTGCACCAAATATTATATCATCAACATAAATTTGGGCCAGCAGGGTATCTTTACCCTTTTTCTTAATGAATAAGGTTGTATCAGCTTTACCCCTGACATAATTTCTAGTCAGCAGGAAACTGGTCAGCCTCTCATACCAAGCACGCGGTGCTTGCTTGAGGCCGTACAGAGCCTTTTTGAGTTTGTAAACATGGTTTGGGAACTTAGGGTCCTCAAAACCTGGAGGTTGATTTACATAAACCTCCTCGTTTATAACTCCATTAAGAAAAGCACTTTTGACATCCCTTTGGAATAATTTAAAGTTCATGTAAGATGCATATGCACACAGTATTCTAATTGCCTCTAGCCTTGCCACTGGGGCAAAGGTCTCACCGTAGTCTATACCTTCTTGCTGACTGTAGCCCTGAGCTACAAGCCTTGCTTTGTTCCTGACTACGTTTCCTTGTTCGTCCATCTTGTTCCTGAAGACCCATCTTGTTCCGATGGTCTTTTGACTCTTTGGATGAGGCACTAACTCCCATACATCATTTCTTCGAAATTGATCGAGCTCCTCTTGCATTGCGTTCATCCAGAATTCATCGTACTCAGCTTCAGCGAAATTCTTCGGTTCTTGTACTGAGACGAAAGCAACATTGCTGAGGTACTTCCTGAGTTGATTCCTCGTCATCAGGGTATTCCCAACAGAATCAAGGATTGCACTTTCGGAGTGCCCTCTTGGAATCCTTATTTCTTTGGGTAGATTCATGTCTTGTGTTGTTCCTGTTTCAACAATCTCTGCAGAAGTAGATGGGCCAGTAAAAGTAATCTTAGGTTTACTCTTACTCTTGGTCAGCCTTTTCGTGAATGACTCAGTAGTTGGTTCTGAGTCAGTGATGGTTACTGAGTTTGGTTCATCTTCGGTCAGCGGTTGGTATCTACCTGCAGGGTCAGTTTCATCGAACTCTACTTGTATTGACTCTTCTAATACTTTAGTTCACTTATTAAAAACTCTGTATGCTTTGCTGTTTGTTGAGTAGCCCAAAAAGATAGCTTCATCGGCTTTTGAATCAAAATTTGCTAAGCTATCTTTGGTATTTAAAATAAAGCATATACAGCCAAAGGCACGAAAGTATCCAATATTGGGCTTTCGTCCTTTCCAAAGTTCATAGGGGGTTTTCTTGAGTATAGGTCTAACTAGAGCCCTATTAAGAATGTAGCATGCTGTGTTAACAGCCTCTCCCCAAAAATACTTTGGAAGCCTATGCTCATCCAGCATTGTCCTTGCTATTTCAACAAGAGTTCTGTTCTTCCTTTCTACAACCCCATTTTGCTGAGGTGTTCTAGGAGCAGAAAAATTGTGGTCAATGCCGCTGGCTTCACAGAATTCAACAAACTTTTGGTTTTTGAATTCTCCACCGTTATCACTACGGATATGAGCTAATTTTAGGTCTTTTTCATTTTCAATTTTTCTAACCAAATTTGAAAATGTCTCAAAGGTCTCATCCTTGCTGGTCAGCAAGATAACCCACGTATACCGAGATAAATCATCTACAATGACCAAGGAAAATCTTCTTCCACCCAGACTCAGCGGCTGGACTGGACCAAAGAGATCCAAGTGTAGCATTTCTAACGGACGCTTAGTTGAGACAATGTTTTTACTGTGAAAAGATTGCTTGGTTTGTTTTCCAGCTTGGCAAGCATGGCATAATTGATCTTTTTGAAATTTAAGTTCAGGCAGTCCCTCAACCAATTGCTTTCTTGCTAATTTGGCTAGGAGGTCCATGCTTACATGACCAAGTCTCCTGTGCCATAGCCAGGAATTTTCTTCCTTTGTTACTAAGCACACAGTTTTTGAAAACTTTTTCTCTAAGTCTAGCATAAAGACATTATCTATCCGAGGGGCAGTTAAAATTAACTCATTAGTTTTACCCTCGTATATTTTACACCTAGTAGCATCAAATATAACTTTTCTCCCATTGTCACATAGCTGAGCTACGCTGAGTAAGTTATATTTGAGTCCGCTGACTAGGGAGACAGATTCAATAGTAGGATTACCTCCGATGGTTCCTGAGCCTACTATCTTACCCTTCTTGTTGTCTCCAAAACTTACACTCCCTCCTCGTTTACGTTCAAACGTGATGAACTGAGTTTCATCACCCGTCATATGCCTTGAGCATGCGCTGTCAATATACCACATCTTTGACTTCTCGGCACATCTCAGGCTTACCTGCATTGTAACTAGTTACTTTTAGGTACCCAATTCTTTTTGGGTCCTGACTTGTTAGGTGCAACAGGTATAGCATCATATTTTATTTTATGGCGACATACATGGACAGTATGGCCATTCTTTCCACAGAAGTCACAACTGACCTTCTGTTTATGATTTTTTACTGACTTGTCAGCACCCCAGTGCTGAGCGTGCCAGCACACTTTAGTAGTGTGTCCTAACTTCCCACAAAAGTCACATTGGACTCTTCGCTGCGGATTTCGTCTCTGCTGAGTACCTTGGTACTATGTACCTTGATACTGAGTTCTCAGCGGAAAATTGTTTTTGTTTGGAACCTTTAATTGGTTCTGAATGGTTGTGACATCCTTCCTCAGAATGTGTTTTTAACAAAATTCGCTAAGTGGTATATAACAAAAAATTGCCAAACAACAACGGATTATAACATTAAAATCATAATGTTATCAAAATTTACAACAAGATTACCGCAATAACAACATTAAAATCATAACATTATCAAAATTTACAACAAGATTGCCACAATAAACTCCTAACAAATCATTTCAAAGTGAATTGTGATGGGCCGGCTCTAGGGGGAGGCTGCCTAGGCGTCCGCCTAAGGCCTCCGACTTGCGGGGGCCTCCGATCGGAATTTTTTTCAAATTTGATAATTATTAAAATTGCAATGGTTAAAAATACGTAGATTTAGATATATAACAAAATGTATTGTTAGGTTGAATGGTAAAAGCATAGTGGCGTTGTTTATGAGGGTGTGCGTTCGATTCCCAAATTTTTAAGGTTTGGTTCTCATTTTACATTTCTTTTATTCCTGATTTTAATAAGAATATGTTTCTTATTAGTATATTTTTTTTTGGTAAGAAAGGAAAGGAAAAAAACAAAACCAACAAAAAACCTACACCGGGATCAGTCTAGGAAGGCTGACTCCAATCCTATCCTCTAGGAGAGAAGGCAAAAGAAAAGAAAATTTCTTATTAGTATATAAAGTTCTTTTCTCTTTATTTTTTTATATGTTTTGGTTTTTTTATTATTATTATATAATTTTAATAATTATTTTTTTATAATTTTAATTTTTTCTTTAAACTAAAATGTTAATATATATTTAATCTAAAATGATTAATATATACATATTGATTTACCTGTTACAATATATTTTAGGAGACAATTAATTTTACTAATTTACTCATGCTATTGAGTTAATTACATATAAGAGTTAATTACATAACGACTTGTATCGATCAAATTTTTTATGGTGAGTATTTGTACAAAATCAAAATAAAAATTATAATTTAGTAGGATAACAATTTATAAGAAGGTCCGAATATTTATGGATCACCGCAAATCATTTCTTATCCTTAAAAATAGTATATATATTTTTTAGGCTTATATGGAATGAGCTCGGTATTCGAGTTTTATGACGTGACTTAATAAAAAATAATTTTTTTTTGTAATATAACATATTGAGTAATTACAAAACAACTTGTACCGATCAAATTTTTTATGCTGAATATTTTTACAAATTCAAAATGAAAATTATAATATAGTAGGACAATAAATCATAAAAAGGCTCAAATATTTATGGACCGGCCCTGAACATAGGCCATGCGTGCGATTGCCTAGGACCTGAGCCACAATGGTCTCAAATTGTTTTTTTACTGTGTATATAGTAATGGGTAAATTAAAAAAAACCCTTTGTGGTTTCACCGATTTCCGAAAAAACCCATGTGGTTTGTTATTACAAAAAAAGGAATGTGTTATACGCTGTTACCTGAAAAACGGAAAATGGCTTAACACCGTTAAAAAGCTGACGTGGCATAAGGTTAAAATTGGAAAAACGAATTTTTGTCCTCTCTCTCTCTCCTCCTCCTTCTTCGTCTTCTTCTTGTTCTTCTTCTCTCCTCTTCCTTCTTCTCTCCTTCTTCTTATTCTTCTTCATCCTCCTTATTCTTCTTCCTTCTTTTTTTTCTTTTTTTTTTAAGTTTCGATTCCAGAAATCTGGAAATTTCCATAAATCTGGAAATTTTCAGAAATCTGAAAATTTTCAGATTTCCGGAGTATCGGAAATTTAAAAAAAAATAGAAGAAAAAAAAGAAGGAGAGAAGAGAGGAGGAAGAAGAAGAAGGAGGAGGAGGAGGAGGAGGAGGAGAGAGAGAGAAAGAGAGAAAATAAAAAAAATAAAAAAAATCGTTTTTTCAATTTTACCCCTGTGCCACGTCAGCTTTTTAACGGCGTTAAACCATTTTCTGTTTTTCGGTAACGGCGTATAACACAGTCCTTTTTTTGTAATAACAAACCACAGAGGTTTTTTCGGAAATCGGTGAAACCACAAAGTTTTTTTTTGGAATTTACCCTATAGTATTTTTTTTTTAAATGACCAAATAATATGATATTTTAGATCTAAAAGATGTCCAAATTTCTATTTTAAACTTTTAAGTACATTTTTTTTATTAAGGCTTCTTTATCTCTTTTTTTCATCTAGGCCCATAAAACAATTAGGACCGACCCTGTCTAGGATCTCTAAAATATTGGAGCCGGTCTTGGTGACGAATGTGGACGGAAATTTTTCCCTGTATTGGAAGTCCAGACCTTTTGGGATGAGACATGGAAGTCCAGACGTTTTGGGATGGATGTATCTCACGGTACAGAACAAGATTGTCACAATAACTCTTAACTAATCACTCAGGGCGTTACCCATTTCATTTTTGAGTTGAGAGAGTAAGATTACCTCATTAGATTGCTCTTCATTATCTGACTCATCAGATTGGTCAGCATGCTCAGAAATGCATGGCTCAGCAAGTTCGCCAGCCATAAAGCATATCTTCACTGACTCGGTGGCCTCAGTTTCTGTTGATGAAGATTCATCACTGTCACTCCAAGTAGCCACCATTGCCTTCTTCCCACTTTTCTTTTCTTTCCTCATCGTGGGGCAGTTTGACTTAATATGGCCATCTTGGTGGCACTCAAAGCATGTAATGGGCTTTGAGCTGTCCTTTCTGTATTTGTTGTCGCTTGAGTCAGCCTTATACTTATCAAACTTTTTGTAAGGCTTTTTAGAATATTTGTCGTTCTTCCTGAACAGCCTCTTCATCTTTCTTGTGAACATAGCCATCTCCTCATCATCAATTGAACTCCCGTCAGTGGAGTCAGCCTTCATGACAAGTGACTTCTACTTCTTGTCATCAGATTTTTCTTTCACCTCAAAGTTTTTCATGGATATCTCATGGGTCAGCAATGAACCGATGAGTTCATCATATTTGTAGGTGGTTAAATCATGAGCTTCCTCAACTGCTGTCTTCTTTGCTTGCCAGTCTTTTGGAAGACTCCTGAGTATCTTTTTGACTTGTTCTTCCTCAGTGAAGATTTTTCCAAGTCTCTTGAGCTCATTAATGATGTTGGTGAACCTTGCGTTCATATCTGAAATGCCCTCATCATTGTTCATCTCGAACAGCTCGTACAGTCTCATCTGCTGATTCACCTTGGATTCTTTTACTTTGTTTGTTCCCTCGTAGGTGACTTCCAGCTTCTTCCAGATCTCTTGTGCCGACTCACAACCTGAGATTTTGTTATATTCTGCAGCATCGAGCGCACAGTGAAGCATATTGATAGCCGAAGCATGGTTTTGAAGCTTCTTAAGATCATCCTCTATCCATTCAACCTCAGCTTTAACAACTGACTGGCCAGCAATAACTTTCACAAGTACAAACGGGCCTTGGACTATAGATAGCCAGGCACTCATGTTTGTAGCTTGAATGAAGTTCTTCATCCTATTCTTCCAAAAGGTATAGTTTGACCCGAAGAATAGGGGAGGCCTGGTAATGGACAGCCCCTCAGGTAATATCTGAGTTGTCTGGTTTCCAGGGAGAAACCGAGTGCTGTTTTCACCCATGGTATGGATCAACTCAAGGTTGTTAGACCTTTAGTAATGAGCTTTTAAGCTCTGATACCACTTGTTGGTCCCTTGTAAGGTTGCAAGTATAGTTCCAAGGGGGGTTAGGAACTATTTTACCTTTTGAAACGATTAGGGCAGATTTCTTTTCTCTGAGAAAAGATTATATGACAGCGGCGCTGATCAATCGACAAGACACTGGCTTAGTCAACTAAGGACTAGGTCAGTTTCGTTGCTAAGGAGACTATAGCTGAGCCTAAGAAAGGGCGAAGAACTAAGGCCCCAGCTTCTCACAAGAGAAAATCTGCTGAGACACCTAATGTTGTGTCTCCAGCAAAGAGACAGAGGTCAGCTGGAAAGTCAGCTGAGAAGAGAAGCAGGCAAGATGAGCCTGACACTGAGGAAGCTGCTGAGCTCCCTCAGAAGAAGAAGAAGTCTTCAACACTGACCCCTCTCGACGTCATGCCGATGGATTTTATTGTACCGGGTGATTCTCACTTCACTCAATGCCAAGGTACTAATGCTGAGGGAACTGAGGTCCAGTTAGATGACCGCTTCATCTCCCAAGTTGAGGAAGAGCTTGATGGAGACAGCACTGCTGAAGAAGAAGAAGTTGAAGCCAGCGGTCAGGATGACGCTGATGACTCTGAGGAATATGACAGTGAAATAGAAGCTGAGGATGCTAACACTGGGTTAGCAGGTGGAGCTGTGCAGACTGACACTGAGTTGCCTGCGGGAGTTGAACAAGTTGAAGAGCAAGCTGACCAGATTCATACTGAGCAAAAGGAACCTTCTCCTACTCACTCAAAAGAACCTGCTCATCATACCACTCCACCACGTAGAAGGCGAAAATTGGTTAAGGCCAGTGAGGTAATAGTCAGTGACCCTCCTGTGCAACCACCATCCATTCCTGAACTTGTCCTCTCCAAGACAACAAAGGATCCTTCTACCGTCTAATTAAAATTTTTCAAACGGCCCTCAACTTCCTCTACTACAACGCCGTTGGAAAAACAAGCCTCTGTTTCTTCTCAACAGGAACATGCCGAGCATAACACTTCTACCACTTCTACAAGTCAGGTTGAACCAAGCACTGCCCATGCTGTTTCCTCAAGCATGATGCTGACTCCTCATCCCTCTGCCGTCAGCACTGACAGTGTTCGGGTTATGACTTCCATCAACAACCTCTCTGCTGATCAATCAAACTTACCTCCAACTCAAGTGCAGATTGAGCCAAGTCATCCAGTCACTGACCAGGGTACTCCTTTCACCCCACTTTCTTCTGGTCATACTGATGTACATCGGGATGCCACTGAGTCCGGCAAAAAGCTCCTTGACTCAGTGCAAGCACTCATCCACGATCTTCAACATTCCGCTTCGCCTGCTGCTGGATCTTCAATTCCTGACGCAACTCAGCTCTCTCAAGTCACTCTACTTCTCAACGAAGTCAAGGGACTCAAGGATCTGCTGAATGCCATCCTGTCATTACAAGCCCAGCAAGCTAAGCAGGATTCAATTGCCAAGTTGGCAGAGATACAGCTGTCAACAATTCAACATCTGAACTCACTCCATCAGCAAGTTCAGAAGTTGTCTGCTGTGAACACTGACTACGCCACTTCCTCAGAACTCAAGATGCTCTTTGCTCAGCTTCATACTGAGCAACTTAAGACAAATGAGCAAATGGTATCCTATAGTCAGTGCTCAGTCGAGCAAATTGGTGAGGCCATACGGCTACTTAATCTCAACAAGCAAGAGATGGATACTGACGCGATGAAACAAAATGAGTTGCTATCTCTTGCACAACAATCCTTCAATCACATTCGTCATAACAATATCCAGCGTCATCATTATGACTCAGCACTCTTGAAAACCTTCCACCAAGTCTTTGCTGGTTTGAAAATGGATTGGTTATCCATAAAGATCTTTAAAGCTTTTTGTTCCGCTTCTTGCTCACAAAATGAAGAAGGACTTGTCTACAATCGCCGGTTGGCTTGGTCCAACCAAGAAAGACATGGAATTTTTTTGGCGTGGCTTTTCTATTTCTATATGATATTTCGTATACTGACTACCAGACTCGATGATACTTCCATCCGTCAATCAAGGCGTAGAGCAAAGGGGGGTGAGAAAGCAAGCAAGACACGAGGAGATATAGGGGATAAATCCACCGAGAACCCTTGTACACGAAAGCGCTTAGCAAACTCTGCGGCTACCCTTATGAGAGATCAATGACTTCGCCTCACTAATATCAACACCTAGTGCTGATAGAAGCGCGCGATAACGTAAAGCCACTTGCTCATCTGCAATAACTACATCGTCACCAAGTCATACCCTGAAGTAGGGTTTTTTTCCGAGATCCTCGGAATATACCTCCGAAGGAGTATTTTGCTCCACTTAGTAAAAGCTTCGTGAAGCAGCATGACACCCTCTTCAGATTCGGGAGGTTGAACGATACTAGAAAGTTTACTTGCATTTACTCGCTTTGCAAGTTTTATCAACTTAGCAACAGTGAATAGAGAAAAAAAATACTTAACTAGTATGTCCGCCCTCTCATCCCGTCCTCGTATTATCTTTCTATGAAAGAAGAGAGATAGATTTAAAACAGTTTACAGAGAACGGAACCCCTATTAGTAAGCTTAGCAGACAAAAGCTGAGAAAACCAAAGATCAAGGACCTTTCTACGAACCTGAGGTTGGAGGTTCATTTAAAGTTTTTTTCCTGAGGATTTAATTCCCTTGTGCCTTTCCTGCGGTAGGAGGTCTCAGCAACCAACCCTTTACTTTACCTAGCTTACCTAGGACTATGTAATTAAGGTTGGTGGCACTGACTCCTTGACTGAAGCTCTCATTTGGCAAGCCAAAGCACAAGCCTTCAGTGTAAATATACTCAGTGCTGCTGATCTTCATATACCAGTCGAAGTATCAGCTGATGGCGTTGCCATTTTTGATGGGGTCAATGAAAGTGCTGACAAACTCAAAGAGCTTTCACAAGAACTGACTCGAGCTGTCTTAACCGATGCGTTTAAGCTCCCTGAAGTTGACAAAACGGGGGAGAAAGCGCAAGCTGCTAGAGCTCAACATGAGCAATATCAGTACGAGAGAAGTCAGTCACAGGGCAAGAAAAAGAAATAGTTAGGCTAGGTCTTAACTTTTGTAATATGTGCTATATGTGCTATTTTATTTCTTTTGCTGTGTAACTGCTGACTTCTATCAATATATCATACTTCCTTTTTTTTTCTTATTCAAATACTGAGTTATGATATATGCTTAACACTTATAATATTTATTGACTAAATGATATGCTGATAACATGTTTGACATCATACTATGATCTTATGAAACATTCTGATAAAGAACTCATTGAACAATAATTTGCTCAGCGCACTCTGTATATCTAAAAACTTCCGCTTAACACTGAGTAAATAGAATATGTAATATAGCTGACCTTCACCTAAAAACTGACCTTAGACTCACTCATTTAAATTCTTAAATGTTGCAATTAAAACTAAGTCAGTAGTGCAACCCTTACGGGGGAGTTTGCTAAATGATATAAGGTCAACTATCATGGGGGAGCTCATACTGAGTTCCTTGCTGAATAGTTTTGCCAACATCAAAATGGGGGAGTTTGTTGAAACACCTTTCCACATAATTTTGATTTGACAAAATTGTTTAAGTATAAATTAGAATACATATTCTAAACACACTAAGTTTAAATGCTTTGATTTATTCTACTAATGTGTTTGTTCAATGTTGAGTATAAATGTTATAAGTCATAAGGATTGGAAGGCCCAAGCCCAATACGGAAGTCAAGGCCCAAGTCAAATAACTCAGTACACTCGGCCCGCGTATGTCAAGACGTTGTCGTTTTTGAACAAAAACGCAACTCAGCAAACGGAAGGATCTAGAAGACCTTCGGGAACAACTTCACAATGAAGCTGCTGAGTAGTCTTGACAAAGCGTACAAGACAGTAGACTGGCAAAGGAAAACTTCCAGACAAAGTGTTTCCTCTTTTGGCAAAGTTCAGACGACACAGTATGCTGTCCAGTTGACTTTACCATAATTGGAGAGACCATCTGCTGTGCTGACCGAGAACAGAAGATACACGATTGTGATTGGCCGAGAGCTCTGTGCAAGTCAGGATGACAACGACACATAGCCGTTTCCCTCCAACGGTTATTTCGAAATTCGAAATGACCGAATGACCAGACGTCTCTATAAATAGTGCCATCACAAGCTTCACAACACACAGAACTTGATCAAGCCATTACGCTGTCCAAATCTCTACAAGTTCTGCAAGCAAGAAGCAAAGCAAAATTCTTACACTACATTTTCATATATGTGTAAAAGTCTAGAGTGATTGTAAATCGTCTAAAGTGTCTTAGCACATCTTTGTATTAGGACAAAAACACTTATCATTTCTAGAGATAGAAAGGAGAGGTTGAGTACTCGGTTTTAAGTACTCAGCGGAGAGATTAGGATTGAGTAGAAGTATAGAGGAAGGTACTCTTGTCATACTCAATTGCTGATATTGTAAAAGGTTTGAGGCTCTACCTTTAAAGAGCTCAGTAGAGGATTTGAAATCTCGGAAGTGTTCCGGGGACAGGACGTAGGCTTAGAAGAAGCCGAACCTGGATAAATCTGCCGAGTGAAGTATTTCTAAACCTTAACTCCTTATTTATATTGCCTGCTTAAAACAAACTAAAACTGACCAAGTAAAAGTGGTCAAGCTGAGTTGTGCGCTGCCAACGAATTAGTTCAGGAATAGACTCTAAGTGCTATTTCCTGACCTAAGCAACGAAACTGACCTAGTCACTAGTTGACTAAGCCAGTGTCTTGTCGATTGATCAGCGCCGCTGTCATATAATCTTTTCTCAGAGAAAAGAAATCTGCCCTAATCGTTTCAAAAGGTAAAATAGTTCCTAACCCCCCCTTGGAACTATACTTGCAACCTTACAAGGGACCAACAATCTCTTCCTCCAAGAAGCAGATTGTTGAAGAAAGCAACCTTTTATCTTCAGAATCTGATACCGAAAGGTTGCTTTGGTATGAGAAGGCTGCAGAGAGAGAAATAGAACAAAGAAGCCGATTGAAGCAGATAGTTGTTCCTTTGCCTTCAAAAAGTGCATTTGCCACCAAACGCACAAGTAGGGGTGTTACAATAAACGCTAAAGAACCAGCTGTCAAAAAATGGAAGATCGGCAAAGAAGAAAGAACCAAACATAAGGTTGATGGCTGAAAGCAACTTCCTCCAGGCGTTAATCCTAGGATAGTTAACCAAGTAACTGATTCGGTTAGGAAGGCGCATCGAAGGCGGCGTCAATAGTGGTGGTGGAGGGAGAAGTGGATGACGGGTTGTAAGATGTGGATTGAGGAACATTAGTTGATTCAGAGGAAGCGGGAACTGAAACCACTGATACCATGTTGAATTTATACTAGGTATATGATGAATATATTATAAAAATATAAGATGGAGAGAGTGAGAAGTATAAGAATATAATGTATCAGAATATACTAAATTCACTTTATTGTGATTAGGTCTGAAGCCTTCTATTTATAGTGATAAATACAAGAGTTTGTGTAGGAATAGGAATACACAATACGTGTTATGGACATATGTAAACACTAACTATATAAGAATATTTTTAATAGATAATGAGGAATATTATCTCTAACAATATATTCCTTCTAAACCCATTATCGTCACAAGAGGAAGGACCTCAATGGTACACTTCCACTTGTTTCTCCAATCTTCCTCTTCTTGTCAGCCGTAATCTCTGCCTTCATCTCCAATTCATGGTAAGCATCCCATAAAGTATCATTTGCCATTAACTTGATCACAAAGGTTAAGCCTCTTCATGCATTCCAAACCCATGGGCTCCATTACTGGTTCTACGATCAACAAATGCTAGTGATTAATTACTAGAAACCACATCGACTTACAATCGGGTCAATGAATGTAGTTTTCTATTAACCACGTGTTGCTATGATGAGTAAGAAGTAGTAAACTGAATATAATTAAATCTTACAATTTGGTTCTTTAATGTAAAGTTCTTTTATGTGTTCGACTCAAATTTTCTTATTAATACTTAAGCTTCATTTAGATAAATCTACATTTTCTCTAGTTTGGAGAATTAGTCAGATTCATTTGAACAGATAAGTCTGAAATATAATGAAAGTGAGTGAAATTCATAGAAACATAAGAGTATACTTGTAGGTTGAAATAAGTTTTCAATTCTTAACAACTAAACTTAAGCTAAAATAGAATGAAAAAAAATTAGTCTTGAAAGTACAACTTTAGGGAAATAAAACTACAAATAACTTAGAAAAAAATAGGAGAAGAATTCAAAAGCAACGATAACATTCTTTTTACGTAATGCACATATTTATAATTTAAAAATGGATACAGGACCACAAATCACTACGCCAAAACCCTCTTCAGACGACAGTTAAAAACCGTCGTCCCGCGAGATATAAATCTGTCATGGGGCTCGCTGCCGTCTATTGCACCTTCAAACGACGGTTAGGTTTTGTCATGTTTCGTCATCACACATGACATTAGCCTATTTTCTTACTGTCATTTTACCCTTGTTACGATGCAGCTTATTTATTACTGTCGTCACCTTTAATGTCATCAAATGCCATTTTTACAATTAAAACCGTCAGGTTAGCGTGTGGGAAATTGGCATATTCAATTTGAGATGACAGTTCGTATAATAATTTCTGTCATTATAGCCTGTTTAGATGGCACACGTCTTAATCAATCACGTCAAAGGATTTTTTTTCATGTAACAGAAACATTAATTTTAATGTCTTTTTATTGATGTTTACATGACATTTTTAAAAATTAAAATGTCATTTTATGCCTTCTTCTTCGTTTGAATTTCTTGTTTTTATACCTGAATACAGAAACATTCTAAAATATGAAGATTAAATTCTGTATATCAATGGTTTCAATTTTATTGGAGACCAATACTCATAATATGTTTACATTTGTGCCTAACGTCAATCCATATCTTGAATAACCAATACATTTCTGAATTAAAACACAAAAATAATAACCAATATCTTCCATAAGTCAATCCATATCTTGGAGTAATAATTAAGCCTATAATCCCAAAGGTCTTGCTATCTGCAAAAGCCAAGCAGGTCATTAATATTACACACAACCCTAAACTCAGTAGTAATTACGTGACCCTTCCCCTAACACGGCCTTTCACGTACCACAATCATATCACTATAAATATATGCATCATAATTCAGAATCATACCTTCAACGGCCAGAAAACTTACCAACAATGGATCCCCTTGTTGAAACTCCAGGAGAAATAATTGCTGACTTGGGTAAGTTGTACATGGAGAACCCAGAGTGGCTTCTGGCCATCAATGGTACGTATGTCAATCCATAGTTGTTATGTAACCCTTCCTGGTTTCTTCTATGTATTTCTAATGATTCTTCTTGGATGATAACGTACAGGTCCTCTCGATGGTAACTTCTTCCAATGGTCGATCAGAATGAAAGGCCCCCAATACACCCCATATGAAAGGGGTGTATTTGAAATCAGAATCAGATACCATCCGAATTTCCCAAACAGACCTGCAAGAGTAATATTAACTCAGATCAGTAAGATATAATCACCTATATGAAACATACACTAATAGATCTCTCCTCTTATTCTCAGTTTTGGTTCCGGAATAGGATATATCATCCTAACGTGGCTCCTCATGGGTCGATTCATCTTCCCCGTATCCTTAATAACCATCGCTTTTCCACTGCCATGGTATAATGCAACCATTTATCTATTTCATTTGATAAACATACAACATCATATTTTTGTTCTAATTATTCTATGCATTTTGTAGTGTATGTGGCACATATATGATCTACTTCTACAGCCCTACAGTGAGGAGCCATTTCCTGGGCAAGAAGCAGTTGCTGAGCAATACCGCAGCAACAGGGAAGAGTATAAGGGGATCGCCCGGATATGGACTGAGGAGTATGCAAAGTGTATATGAGGGTGTTCAAATATCCTAAGCTGTCTTGGCTAAGTGAAAGGAGAATCGGAAGGCAATGTGAGCTCCAAATGTGGTTCTCATTCCAATTCCAAATTTCCTTTCACTAGTCAAAACAGCTAAGGAACTTTGGACTGTCAATTACAACCGAAAGGCAACACTCATCCCCCCTTTTGTAATATAACGTAGAGCTTTGCTATTCAGTTTGTATGTATGTGCAAGTCGACTAAACTGACCCTTTTACAATGCTCCTTCCACTTGGGTTGTACTCGTGATACTCTAAACTTGGTAATGAGGTTTATGATGCTGTCAAAACAAGGGACTCTGTTTGTGCTGAATGAATCATAAACCTATCACCATGTTTAATGTTGTTGTTACGATATCAAACTGAGTGGAAAGGAACATAGTAAGAGTATGGCCAATGCACATACATAACCCTTTATGTAGAGCTTGTTATTCAGTTCGTATGTATATGTATATTCTATCTAATCAAAATATATCTTATCATTTGCAAGCCATATCAGTACATGCAATTAGCCTAAATTTACCCTTTAATGCGTGCTTCATACATGCTTCATAAACGAATTGCATTCAGAGTATGCCTAATCAGCCACATACTTAATGACCCTTTTACAATGTTCCTCTAATACTTGATGCATGATTAATAAACTACATGCCCAAATGAACAATCGTACACATACTCATACAAATCCTCAAACATAAGCATCAACAGAACATCATACATAAACATGTTTCATACACATACACATACTCAATCACTTCTAGCAGTATAACTCATAGGTGTAAGAGTAGTGCCAATCTTAATGAACATTCAAAGCTTTAGAGTATGCCTAATCAGCCACATGCTTAATGACCCTTTTACAATGTTCCTCTAATACTTTATGCATGATGAATAAGCTACATGCCCAAATGAACAATTGTACACATACTCATACAGAACCTCAAACATAAACATCAACAGAACATCATACATAAACATGTTTTATACACATACTCAACCACTTCTAGTAGTATAACTCATAGGTGTAAGAGTAGTGCCAATCTCAATGAACATTCAAAGCTTTAGAGTATGCCTAATCAGCCACATGCTTAATGATCATTCATACATAAACTCTATGAGTCCTAGCTTCCTAAACAGTTATATCTAACCAATTATTTCATACCAACCATTTCATCATCACCCAAAACATCATACATATATGTAATCATTCAGTTCAAACCCACATAACAATATATATACTAAATCAGGCTAGTTTCCTAAATCAATGAGTTCTAGGTTCCAAAACAGTACATCAAACATACACAATCACTTCTAAAGACATGACCAATCAGTTCAAACCAACATAACATTAATATATATTCAGTAAGTTAAAGAAATCTTCTCATATGCTAAAGGCATGAACCGATTGACAATCTCTTCAGTCAGTCTTCCCATGTACCGAAGCATTTTTACTATCCCTGCAAATAGTGTTCAAATAAAAAGGAATCAGATGATTTCATACCATCTACTGTATCAGGCGCTGTCTTGCCCTAGATTAAAAAAGATAAAGACCCAAGCTTTATAGTAGTGAATCTAAATACAATAAAATCAGTGTAGCTAAGCGAGAGATATAAACCTTTCAATGATAGGTCTGAAAATCACAAGATCCTTATACCAGCTGCTGAAATTGACATACACAAAAGTAAATCGGATGAGGAAAAGATAAGAGTAAGGAACAATGATACATCTAGGAACGAAGAAAATATGGCTTACCAGTACCGTGTTTCCAGCTCACCCAGTGATTGCATGTTCAAATCAACAATGGAGATAGAGAGGGATGAGAGGGATGAAGCTTGCGTAACCTAAACTGGGGTTTGGGATTGAGAGAGGGTTTATATATCAGCTGAAATTTCAGTCAAATGATATAGAGCGCCTAAAATTTGGTATGGCTGCGTAAGTGAAATTTCATTTGCCGCTTTTTTGTTTTCGGCATACAATGACATTCATTTATCAGAAGTGTCATCTGTTGAGCGCATCAAATTTAACGAAAACGTGCGTTTTCTTTGGATGACATGATTCTGTAATCGTAATGTCATCTGAGAATCGAGCACATTTTTTATTTTGCCTTGAGATGACATACAGTTAAAATACTGTCACGAAAAATATTCAGACGACACGAAAACAAATGTCTGTCATGTATCTTGTGTCATGTGAAAGGGAAAATGACATAGTGAATATAGACATAAAATGTTGTAATGATGATTAATAAACTCCAAAATTGTCAATCTGAGCTTTAAATGGTCGTAGTCATCCAATTATAAAAAGTTATGGGCTATCCCTAAAGGAAGAAGTCATATGATTCACCCAAATAATGTAGTGATCTCGCCTAGTTTGCTGTCTAAATTTTTATCCGCAATAATTCCAGTGATCTCGACGAGACATGATGTGATCTCGTTGAGATCCAAATTTTTATTCTTAAAACAACTCTATTGATGTCATGGGCCCTCATATGGTTATTCTAAGCTGACATGTTCTTCATAGAAAACAACGGAATATACAAAAAAGTTTGTGAAAGTGTGTGAAAATTCAAGATAAGAGGGAATGCATGTGAAATTACAGTAAAATACTCTAAAAGGAATAAAAACGGGCCCAAATTATACTAAGAAAAATAGTGAAAACATACAACAACAATAGGCAACACACAAACGACACTAAAGACAACCAAAAACATACATTTACACGGAATCTTTAGGCCTTTTAGTTTGTTAGCTTTGTCACAGGTATCCAAAGCATATGTAGAGTCCTATTTGGTGTTCTCTCAGGTCCAAACCCGTACCGGAAGCTCGAAAAACTAAGAAGTTTTTTATTTCAACACAATTTGCACCATCTTGATGAGCTAAAGAAGCTTAATAAGATTAACGAGTGTGTTAGAATGTGTTTTATAACCAATTGATGCGATTTTTGGGTGATTAAAGCCTATAAATTTTATCTCTCCAAGAAATTCAAGAACAAGTGAGAGCAGCTCTAAAATCCTCTCAAACCTCAAATTAAGTGTAATCAGTCTTGAAATCACCCTTACCTCTAATGCGTCGAATGACATTTGTAAAGGGGCTAGTGGAAAGATGATTTCTCTCAGTTCATAATCGATCGGCTTTGGGTTTGACACAATATAAGGTTGATATCCCTTATCATACGAGCGGTGGTTAATGATGTGTCGCGTAACATGCGCCAACTGTGGTTTAATTTGGATTCTAGTGGATAGAGCCTATCAATATTGGAAGCGCAAAATAGAGTCGATCGCCTTGAGTATAAATTCTAAGTTTGACTCTCATTTTCTCAAACTTTGACATTCAAAAATGGAAATTCGCCGGATGAAACTTATAGCTCAAGGTTAACAATAATACATCATATATGTCGGAAAAAATCGTGCTCACAACATCTCAAATTCAAATTTCCACCCAAATACATCCCATGTTATGTTAGCAAATAAGGTGTCAGAGGTCTACCATTAATAAGTTTAAGTGTATTAAAATGAGGATGTTAAAAAACAAAAAAGTAATAAATTTAGGTATGCAATTATATATTAAGCTTTTAATTTTACTAAACATACAACCATTTTTTTTTGTAATAACTTGTTGTTGTGTATGTGATAGATGTGTTAAATGATCGATGTTCCCTTTCCAATCTCTGATACTTTTGCTTAGACTTTTACCTTTTGTTTGATTTGAGGTTTTTTTAAAGGTAAAGTAAGATAAATGTATGGATATATCTTTGTTTATTTTAAAGTGTAAGCAAGAAGAAGTGTAAGTGAGGAGCGATTTTATTTACATCCCAAATTAGAAGGATTAAATGCACAATTAGTCACTGAACTTACATGGTTATCTTAAAATAGTCACTCAACTTCAACTTGTCTCAATAAAACCATTTAACTTTGAGTTTTATCTCAATTAGGTCACTTCGACGATTTCAGAGATTAAAAGGCATCAGAATTATGACATGACTGACATGTCAGCATGAATAAATTTAGATTTCTGGCCGAAACGACACGTGGTAGCCACGTATGCACCATTGATCACTGAAATCGTCATAGCGATCTAATTGAAATAAAATTCAAAATTGAGTGATTTTATTGAGACAAATTGAAGTTGAATGACTATTTAAAGACAGTTATGTAATTTCAATGACCACTGGTGCATTTAACCCCAATTTGGAGGGATACCATGATTAGTAACTATACTTTTCCTATATTATCCTTAACTTTTTATTTTAGTTCCATCTCTTTATGATTAATACAAGTACTTTATTGTAAGGATATAAAGTAATTTATATATAACTTTACATTACTTTACTCTCAAACCAAATGCAATTAACATTATTAAATAAGCACTTATCTTAACGTGTATAGAACAAAATATTTTATAGACAATTACCATGTTTCGCTTTGTTTTAATGACACTATATGTAAACAAATGCCCTGTTTGGCAAAAAACTGTTAGCTGATAGCTGATTACGGGAAAATTATAAAATTGGGTCAAATGGAAGACTCATTTACATATTTAACCCATTTACCCAACCTACTACATATCTAGACTGTTTTTGTGTAACTTTTCCAAAATACCCTCAATATGTTTATAATTTTACGGCGTGGTTGTCTTCCTCCCGTTTGACTTCGCAGATTCTAGTATATGCGAAGTCTGCGAAGCTAATGTTTAGTTTAGTTGATGATTTTAATTAGCATATCCGAAGTCTGTGAAACTAATGTTTGGTTTAGTTGATGATTTTAATTAGCATATGCGAAGCCTGAATGTGTTTTTAACAAAATTCGCTAAGTGGTATATAACAAAAAATTGCCAAACAACAACGGATTATAACATTAAAATCATAATGTTATCAAAATTTACAACAAGATTGCCGCAATAACAACATTAAAATCATAACATTATCAAAATTTACAACAAGATTGCCACAATAAACTCCTAACAAATCATTTCAAAGTGAATTGTGATGGGCCGGCTCTAGGGGGAGGCTGCCTAGGCGTCCGCCTAAGGCCTCCGACTTGCGGGGGCCTCCGATCGGAATTTTTTTCAAATTTGATAATTATTAAAATTGCAATGGTTAAAAATACGTAGACTTAGATATATAACAAAATGTATTGTTAGGTTGAATGGTAAAAGCATAGTGGCGCTGTTTATGAGGGTGTGCGTTCGATTCCCAAATTTTTAAGGTTTGGTTCTCATTTTACATTTCTTTTATTCCTGATTTTAATAAGAATATGTTTCTTATTAGTATATTTTTTTTTGGTAAGAAAGGAAAGGAAAAAAACAAAACCAACAAAAAACCTACACCGGGATCAGTCTAGGAAGGCTGACTCCAATCCTATCCTCTAGGAGAGAAGGCAAAAGAAAAGAAAATTTCTTATTAGTATATAAAGTTCTTTTCTCTTTATTTTTTTATATGTTTTGGTTTTTTTATTATTATTATATAATTTTAATAATTATTTTTTTATAATTTTAATTTTTTCTTTAAACTAAAATGTTAATATATATTTAATCTAAAATGATTAATATATACATATTGATTTACCTGTTACAATATATTTTAGGAGACAATTAATTTTTACTAATTTACTCATGCTATTGAGTTAATTACATATAAGAGTTAATTACATAACGACTTGTATCGATCAAATTTTTTATGGTGAGTATTTGTACAAAATCAAAATAAAAATTATAATTTAGTAGGATAACAATTTATAAGAAGGTCCGAATATTTATGGATCACCGCAAATCATTTCTTATCCTTAAAAATAGTATATATATTTTTTAGGCTTATATGGAATGAGCTCGGTATTCGAGTTTTATGACGTGACTTAATAAAAAATAATTTTTTTTTGTAATATAACATATTGAGTAATTACAAAACAACTTGTACCGATCAAATTTTTTATGCTGAATATTTTTACAAATTCAAAATGAAAATTATAATATAGTAGGACAATAAATCATAAAAAGGCTCAAATATTTATGGACCGGCCCTGAACATAGGCCATGCGTGCGATTGCCTAGGACCTGAGCCACAATGGTCTCAAATTGTTTTTTTTACTGTGTATATAGTAATGGGTAAATTAAAAAAAACCCTTTGTGGTTTCACCGATTTCCGAAAAAACCCATGTGGTTTGTTATTACAAAAAAAGGAATGTGTTATACGCTGTTACCTGAAAAATGGAAAATGGCTTAACACCGTTAAAAAGCTGACGTGGCATAAGGTTAAAATTGGAAAAACGAATTTTTGTCCTCTCTCTCTCTCCTCCTCCTTCTTCGTCTTCTTCTTGTTCTTCTTCTCTCCTCTTCCTTTTTCTCTCCTTCTTCTTATTCTTCTTCATCCTCCTTATTCTTCTTCCTTCTTTTTTTTCTTTTTTTTTTAAGTTTCGATTCCAGAAATCTGGAAATTTCCATAAATCTGGAAATTTTCAGAAATCTGAAAATTTTCAGATTTCCGGAGTATCGGAAATTTAAAAAAAAATAGAAGAAAAAAAAGAAGGAGAGAAGAGAGGAGGAAGAAGAAGAAGGAGGAGGAGGAGGAGGAGGAGGAGGAGGAGGAGAGAGAGAGAAAGAGAGAAAATAAAAAAAATAAAAAAAATCGTTTTTTCAATTTTACCCCTGTGCCACGTCAGCTTTTTAACGGCGTTAAACCATTTTCTGTTTTTCGGTAACGGCGTATAACACAGTCCTTTTTTTGTAATAACAAACCACAGAGGTTTTTTCGGAAATCGGTGAAACCACAAAGTTTTTTTTTGGAATTTACCCTATAGTATTTTTTTTAAATGACCAAATAATATGATATTTTAGATCTAAAAGATGTCCAAATTTCTATTTTAAACTTTTAAGTACATTTTTTTTTATTAAGGCTTCTTTATCTCTTTTTTTTCATCTAGGCCCATAAAACAATTAGGACCGACCCTGTCTAGGATCTCTAAAATATTGGAGCCGGTCTTGGTGACGAATGTGGACGGAAATTTTTCCCTATATTGGAAGTCCAGACCTTTTGGGATGAGACATGGAAGTCCAGACTTTTTGGGATGGATGTATCTCACGGTACAGAACAAGATTGTCACAATAACTCTTAACTAATCACTTTAAAGTTGAATGTGACCAATCTTGTTGGGAATTTCTCCCTGTATCAGAAGGAAAGTCATCTCATCTGCATCTGAGGACACCACCTTCTTGTGGGATGTTATGTATTTAACCACCTTCAAACAAATTTAATCATGTTAATCAGAAAAAGGAAGATTTGGCTCCGCGAAACGAGGATTCGCTAAGTATGCGAAAATAATTATGCAAGGAAGAGAGTGATTTTACTTAGCGAAACGATGATTTCGCGACGTCTGCGAGGAGAAATGTGACACTCTGACTTCGCGAAACGATGATTACGCGGAGTCTGCGGGAGAAATTTATCGAATTACCTCGCAAACTTCGCGTAATCATCGTTTCGTGAAGTTAAATCGATAAATTTCTCCCGGCAGACTTTGCGAAAAACGGCATATGCTAAGTGAATTTCTGGGAAAAAACGCAGAGAAAACAGTATATACTTACATTTTTCGACAAAAATAATATGATAAACTAGGAAAAACGATGAAAATAATGTAGAATCACTATTTCTTCGATGGTCATAAGAAGAAAGAAACCAAGAAACGAGCAGAAAATGGAAGATGAAGAACCATGACTTCGTTTTCTAGGATTAGGGAGATGAAGAATCAAGAGATGAAGAGAGGAAGAAGAAATACATGGTGATTTGGAGAAATGATGCAGATTTTGTACAATTTAAGATCAAAAGTCGGGGAATCATTAAAGGAAGAGCAACCAGCCATTCGCGTAACCACCAATGAGAAGGGGGAAGAGGAAAAGTTAGAGGTATTATGGGAAAATCACACAAAAACAGTCTAAATATGTAGTAGGTTGAGTGAATGAGTTAAATATGTAAATGAGTCTCTCATTTGATCCAATTTTGTAATTTTTCCAGCTGATTACATTAGCTGTTAGCTAATTACCTTTTTGGTTAACTAATTTGATTAGTTGATTGTGTAAACTTGTTTGGTAAAACTTAATTGATTGTTAATAACTGTTTATGTAAAATGACAAATAAAAATATGATAAAGTTTTTATTTGGAATTAAATGATAATAAATAGAGGTAATTTCAAAATTAGATTTTTGGATCCAATAAACTCTTTTAAACTTCTCTCGTTCAAAATCACATCACTATTAAAAATTTGATTAGTCAAAACCTATAAAGTGGTTTAAATCTCTAATTTTTTTCCCAAAAAACTCTTTACCAAACTAGGCCAAAATATTAATTAAAGATCTTTCCATAAAAAAAAATCTGCGAATGAACGATCAATTAGTTGATCTCATCAAAATACCTAAAATAAATAAAATTACATATTAATCGGAATTGGGTATCCAATTTCAAAAATAGCCAGAGCAAACTGCTTTCTATGTCCTATAAACCTACGAGGGCAAGGGAGTCATTGCGTGCAAATCCCGCCTGAGGTCTAAATTTGAATTCCCGCGATCTAAAACTTGGAGATGTCAGATCCGAATCCGCTTTTGAATTTCTAGACCCGCCATTACTCACTTTGCTTCTCCTTCTTTCTTAACTAAACAAAAATTATTAGGAAGCAAATTTGACTGCTTTCAGATAGAAATGTCCTCCTTTGCTTATCGAGAATCCGACCTGACTGCCAGACAATTCTACTGTCGCAAAGAGAAATCTCTCGGAGTTCTGTGCACCAAGTTTGTACCCCTCTTTAATTCTATCTTTCATTTGCTTTATAGATCTTGTTCAAGATTAGTTCGATTTTTTTTAATGGGGATTTTTTTTTTCCTGTGTTAGTTTCTTGAAATTATACAATAAAGATGGTGTCGAATCGATTGGACTAGACGATGCTGCTGCCAAATTAGGTATTTTGATCTGATTTTGTTAATATGAATTTTTTCCCCCTTGTATGGTTGCTGAGAAAACTGATGCAAACAAAAGAAAAGAGAGAAATCACTGTGGCTTTAGTTTTCTTAAAGTGGCACAAATCAACTTAACAAAGTGAAGTTTTCTAGCTCCACCGAGTCGAAAGGAGCTTTTATTTTTAAACCTCGAGGATTTTAATTCTCTCTACTTGAGCATTTTCTCAGCTGCGGAATTGGTGAATAAGGTTTCTGGCTAAAATTATGTGAACGTATTTGAATTCGCAGGAGTTGAGCGGCGGCGAATTTATGATGTGGTCAACATATTGGAGAGTGTTGGTGTAAGATTCGTATTTGTTTTATTAATAAGCATCTGCTTATTATATTTGTAAAGTTCATATAACATTGAGGCTGGAGTTTTTGGTACATGTAGGTCGTAGCGAGAAAACAGAAGAATCAGTACTCGTGGAAAGGGTTTGAAGCCATTCCCCGTGCTCTGGAGGTTCTCAAGGTAGGTACATGTTTGTGTTGGCTGCCTCTCATATTTTTGGTCATTTTCTTAAACGCCCACCGACTTTTTCTTCTTGCAGGAAGAGGGTTTGAGGGAGAACTTTTGTGCTTCACTTTCCTGTAGTTCAGCTAAGGTACGTACATAAAATTTTATTTCAGTTTCCTCCAAACCATTTAGCTTCAATTCAACGTAATATAATGAGTAGCTATATGCCGTTACGTGACTTGTTAATTGGCCTTGTTCAATCATATCATTACTCTAGGTTACATTATAACTATAATGATCTTAGTAGGACATTCTTAGTGTCACGGGGCTAGGTCAGAGCCAGGCCAAAGCCCCGTGTGGCACCGAGATTTCTTCGGGTCTCGGCCAGCTAACTCCTACCGAAGAGGTCTATCTCTTTAGAATCAAGTATCCCGTCAATTTGTATGTATTCCGTTCCGAAGGGGATTTCTGTGGTTAAACCTCACTTTACAAAGGATCCGCACTATGGGCCATCTCATGGGCCCAAAATGTCCGTAGGGGTTCCACCCTACGGAGACATCCGCCTCCCTTCCCAAAGGCCGAATGCCCGACTCTCATAGATCCTAGTGGACTAAGGTGGATCGCTTAAACCATTCCCGACAACTGGCCTAGGGGTTGATGGAGAATGATGCCAGGTGACCCTGTCCCCCTATAATGTTTCTTACGCCGACTTGCAGCCGCCAGCCAATGGACATTAATATGTTCCATTCACCACTCGCATACAAACTGCCCAATCTTCCTTAATGTCGGGCCTGATCCTCCTCGACGCCTTGCCATTGCCCTAGCCAACACTCCTGCCGATGCTTGGGATAACTTGGCCCAAGCCAGGAGCTGAGGTTGGCCTTCGGCTAATGACTTTACCTACGACCAAATTCTCCCCCACTTAGATGATCAACGTCCTCGTTGATCGAGTTGGCTTCCAGCGAACGACAATTGTGGTTCCGCTCAAGTCGACCGTTGACTTGACTCGCAAACTGATCTCCGCTCTCTCTGAACTCTGCTTGATATCTTTGAAAAATTGATTTGACTTCTCCATCACTCCGCTGCTTTCCAATTTTTAACTTACAACAAATTTTTCTTGCTGCACCCAAAAGATTCATCCACCTTGATAATAGCAAAAGAAATTTTTTTGAATTTTTTTAAATGAGAAAAATTTCTTCCTATTATTACGGATCTTTGATCCGAATCTTTCCTTAACTACTCAGGATCTTCATTTATTTTTCTATTATTCATTACAATACTAGACAAGATCTTCAATATATCTATTATATAGAGGTCCATATGGATCCAATCCCCCTCCCCCTCTTGAGATATCGCGGTCCTCGGCGATGGGGTTGAAGGGATTTGGCACATCGATGACATCTAGATACCAGCTTTCTCCGCTAAACCAAATCTCCCGACACACTACATGATTCCCAGACACCCCTACTGATACGGATCGGGTTTCGTGATGTGTTAGTTTTAATCGTAAACTAACAAAGATGTTCTTCTCTAGCTAAACTAGAAGGAGTGAATCCCAATTTCATGGACTAAATCCATAGGAATAATAAAATCCCCATTGTTGAAGGTAGAACCTTAACAAAGCTTCACAAAGAAGTTGATAATTTGATTGATAAAAAGTTAAGCATTACAATGACAAAGAGATGAATTTATATCATCTAAAACCTAATTACCAAATTACAATAAAGGGTAAAGCATATAACTACTTAAAAAATAAGATAAGGGTAAAAGGGGTTAAATATAAAAGGGTGGCATGGATGATAAATAGGGAGTGGTGGGGTTGTAATAAGGGAGTGGCAAAGGTGTAAATAAGGAGTGGCAGGATTGTAAATAATGAGGAAACTGGAGTAAGGAGCAAGTTCCTTAAGCTGAAGGCACGCGGGGCGTGCCCAATTCTACGCGGGGCGTGCCTTGGCTGTTGAGCTCCTCTCTGGATCAGTACTCACTCTACGCGGGGCGTGTCCAATTGTACGCGGGGCCTGCCTTGGCTGTTGAACTCTTCTCCGGATCAGACACTCAAGTACGCGGAGCGTGCTATAAGGTACGCGGGGCGTGCCTGAGCTGTTGAGCTGTTATGTGGCCCTGTTTTGGCCTCTTTACTCGCTTGTTGCTCGTGCTTAGTCCTTCCTCCGACTTCCCTCGTACGGACCCGATCCTAGGGAAAGATGCCCCGCATCACCTACCAACAAATTTTTTGAGTGATCATGACCAATTTTCACTTTTACATCATTTCCGTTAGGACCTCGGGGCTTTTAAATTTAAAAGTTCACGCATCTCATATCATGACCGTCTTTGATCAATCGAATTTTCTGCTATATGATCCCACGACCTTCTTTGGTCGCATATAATTTTCGAAATTGTATTCACATAAGCCACTTCATGGCCATTTCTCAACCGCATATTCTATCTGATACCCACAATCAGTTCTGATGTCTCTCTTTTTACAACGACAATGATAGAATGAGGCAATAAGGCCTATTTGATATTCACACTTTTCGTTTTATAGTCAGTTTCTAGTTTCCATATTATGGACAATTTCCAATTAATCTGAAACTCTTTTACGAGTTTTCAATCATCCGAGAAGGCACAAACAATTTTCTATTGAATCCTGGTAGGCCGGGATTTGGACTGCGTCTCAATAATACTACTTCGTCAAATCAGAATTCAACTGTCCATTCTTGCGACACTTCACCTCAACTCGATTTTCGCACGCACTTCTCAACTCAAGGAAGAACACAAGCCATATCTCACTGAATTAAGAAAACTCTAGCCTCAATAATTAGTCCATCATAATCGTTAATTCAGTAGATAGGCTCCATGTTACTACACATGAGCGTCGAATTCCCACTATCCACTACGGACTCCCCCACTTAAAAGGGTTGAATCTCGTACAACTTCATCTCCCACAACCGATGGGAGTAAGCATTCAATCTCAGTTCCTTTTTTTTTTCTTGTACTCCCACACCCTGGGTAAAAGTCTCAAACAACGGCTCTGGTGAACCACGGGCTTCGCATCAAACCGAAAAGCATCACAACATAATTTCGGCAAAGGCATCCTAAAAAAAATTTAGCTTGTCAACTCGTTGAGGAAATCTTGATATCGCTCGTCCACATCGCCAAAAGTTCGCTTAGTTAAAGCACTACTCTCTTACACCACGAAGATATCGCTTTGTCGAAGCTTGCACGCTCACACTGTGAAGAACTTGCTTAGTAGGGGTGATCGCCCACCTCGCAAAGAGCTTGCTTAGTTCAGGCCCGAACGCCCACTTTGCCAAGCCTTTGCTTGGTCGGAGCCAGGTCAAAGCCTCGTGTGGTGCTGAGATTTCGCTCTACCGAAGGGGTTTATTTCCTTAGAACATTAAGCATCCCGTCAATTTGTATGTATTCCGTCCCCGAGGGGATTCCTATGGTTAAACCTTGCTTTATAAAGGACCCACACTATGGGCCATCTCATGGACCCAAAGTGTCCGTAGGGGCTCCACCATACGGAGACATCCGCCTTCATTCCTAAAGGCTGGATGCCCGACTCTTCTAGTCGCTAGTGGACTAGGGTGGATCACTTAAACCAGTCCGGGTTGGCGGAGGTGACCCTATCCCCCTATAGTGTTTCTTACGCCGACTTGAGGCCGCCAGCTAATGGACATTAATATGTTCTATTCACCACTCGCCTACGAACAACCTTAATCTTCCTTTACGCCGGGCCCGATCCTCCTCGACGCCTTACCACTGTCCTAGACAACGCTCCTGCCGAGGCTTGGGGTGACTTGGCCCAGGCCAGGGGCTGAGATTGGCCTACGGCCCAACGACTTTGCCTATGGCCAAATTCTCCCCCCTTGACACTTAGGTTGTACCTGGTTCTAAGTTTATACCTAATACATAGGTTCTAGGCACACTGCTATTGGACTGGTCTCAGATCAGAAGGTGCTTGTGAATCATTGTTATTAGAATGTTATGGTTTGCGATTCGAATTTTAGGATTCGATTCAGCTTTGTTTCGAGCCGAATTTATAGGATGAATCTAAATTGTAATAGAATCTTATGATTCGCGATTCAAATCATATGATTCGATTTGATTCAGCTTTATTTCGAGCCGGAACTTCATCAATGTTCATAAAAAAAAAAAAACTTCAACGACGCTGACAACTAAATCCACTATCTCATCAGAATATGATATAGGAACTCCACTAATCAAAGGAAATGGAATAGGTAGTAGTATTAATGTAAGATCTCAGTAGAGACTTCTTGAATAAAGGAAATACAGTAAGTAACTTAGCTAAAGAAATGAAGAACCTATAGAGAACTACACTCCCCTCTCTTCACAGTGAAGTGCCAAAACAGAAAAGAAATTAAATATCCAAATTCTCATGCCCTTCCTACAAACAACCTTTCTCTTAAATGACTACTAAACCTCTGATGCTGATACTCCTCTATTTGTCTTATGGACAACTCTTAACTTATTCCCTAAAACCGGACCCTTTGGCCACGTATTCCCTTTCCCCTCCCACTGTAAACTTTCCACCATATAAGCCCATCATGATTCCTATCACTATCCTCTAGTCCGATGATTATTTATTAATTTATCAACTCAAACTAGTTTGATTCCATCATTATCAAGTTGAGAACAAGAAAAAGAAAAAGGAAAAAAAGAGTGAAACTCAAACTCTCCATTTCCACTAAATTATTAAACAGAGTTCAATTTGTGAATTAATTTTTTTAGGATTGCATTTGCATTGGATTTGAATTGTAAGTACTTGGTTGATATGATTTCTTTTTTAACATTAAAATTGCATTTCTAGACAAATATTTGATAATATTTTGAGTTCAACATAGTAAATATTTTATTTTTTATAATATTATGAATTTGAACTGAATCTTACGATTCAATTCACAGAGTCATGATTTGTGGATTTCGTATGCTTGTGATGTTCTTAGCTTGGAATTTATTGAGAATAGAGAAAGAGAATGAAGAAGAGTACTGAATTTTTATCATCTCCAAATTAAATAATCAAATTACATGGAGCTATTTATGTAGGTAGTTTGAGATAACTACTTAACCGAATCTTGCTAAGTAACTGTAACTAACTCTACAATCAACTAACTAACTGAAGCACAACTAAGTATATTTCTAATATTCCCCTCAAGCTGGAGGATGTATGTTAGATAAACCAGCTTGTTGTAACTCGAAGTAAACAATGATTTTACAAGTGGTTTTGTCAGCATATCTGCTAATTAATTAGCATATTAACAGATGGATAAGCTGAATCCTGTTTTGAATCCTGTTTATGTTTTTCCTGCAAATGAAAACAACAATGTAACCTCTAGTTTTCCACTTTGGCATTTCAGATTGGAACATTTGTATCATTTAAAACCACAATCTCTTTGTAAAAATAGTTCTCATATCATTTGAAGAAATAAAACATCAATGGGGCTTAGCTTGATCACGTTTCTTCTTTATCTTTTTCGAGTGCACAAAAATTCAATATTTAAACATGGGCTAGCTTGGTGTGAGGCAAGCTCTCATAGAAAAATCTATAAATGGGAGCATGACTGAAAATGAAGCTTGGGCTCAGAAATAATAGAAAGTGAATAAGATGTGAGTTGAGTTGTTCTATTTGTTACAAAGCAAATTTTTGAGTTTTTGTATCAGTAATTCTGTTGAAGCACGTTGCTTTGATCTTATTCGCTTTGATAGTGGGGTCTTGTATCCACAATTTAGATGCTTGGCAACCTGTGTTACGAAAATGTTATGTTCGCTAACCACGAAACTTGTAACAAAGCGATTAATTATAAAGTCTAGCTGTAGGAGCTGCCTTTATCTTTGTTATTATTTTTTGGCAGACCTATTTTAAATAATCTTCAGCTTATTAAAAGGGTGACTGAAACCTTACACCTCGTTAAGAGAGCTCCAAAGTTTAACAATAAAATTCAATAAAATTCTGCTTATCCTATTCATTCTGTTTGTCCATTAAATAGGAATTCAAGACAAAATAGGAAGTTTAACATAAATAAGAACCCTATAATATAGGAATTAAACTAAATCAGTTTTCTAATTAAAAAAACTAATACAGAAATGAATAATAACAGGAAACCTATAAATTTAAAAATTAAATGATTGGTCCCATTTACCAATATAAAATTTATGGTTTAAAAGTTTGTAAATAGAGGTTTATGTTATATTCTGTAAACATAGTATTTTAAATTACATTGTTAAGTTTTTATGATGTCTACATATATACAAATTGACAAAACCCCCATCCAAAACGATTTTTATATTTCTTACCTACCTAAATTGTGTCGCCTCAATGTAACATTCATTTTACCTAAAACAATACACATTTAGCTCAGAATTTGATTCCATAGTGATATAAATCAGTCTTCCATGTATTATTATTCTCCATATACTTGTGTTTGCATGTGAAATATATATTTTATTTGCAAATTTTTAAACTTTTAAACCAATGTTTGTATTTGTAAATAGAACAAACCACCTAATTAAAGCAATCTCCTACTGTATGAATAAAACTATTAATTTAAAAATAATAACTCCCCCCTCAAGAAAGAGCTTGTCCTCAAGCTCAAAAGTAGGATATTAGTCGAGGTTGGGAGCACTAGCCTCATGCATTTGCTTTTTCTCATTCGGCTCTGTTTCTTTATAGTTATCCAAAATTACATTCCTAATTAATTTCTATTTGTTGCCGTTGGGTAATATGGGAGTAGTGTTGGAATTAGTTGTCTTCGAACTCCGGGACAGATTACAGTCAACAGATGAAATCCACTTATGACAGTTGCTATCATGATCTGAAATTTGAGGTTGGTGATTTGGTTCTTTCTAAACTTCAATCTTATCAGCAACTTTCTCTTCGGGCTCGAGCTAATCGGAAGCTAGGTCCCAAGTTTTATGGACTGTTTATGGTTTTGGCACGCATTGGCTTTGTTGCTTACAAGTTGGATATGCCATTTGATTCCCGTGTTCATCTAGTCTTTCACATTTCTTATTTGAAGAAATATCATGGTGACACAACTATTGTTCCCTCACCTTCTCTTCCTTCCACCAACAGTGATGCGATCAGTCCCTTACCACAAGCTATTCTGGATCGTTGACATGTTTGGGAAGGTCTTTCTCTAGTTGATGCTTCTTGGGAAGATGTTGTTTATATGCAGGAACAATACTCTTCATTTTTGCTTGCGGACAAGCTCCATATCGAGGAGGGGATTAATATTACAGACCTAAAACCTAAATATCTTTAAGTATACATTCGTTTCATTCATGGCAACAAGAAATTGAAATAAGGTTGTTATTTATTTAACTTTAATTTGTGTGGTGTGGATTTATTTCGGTATGTTTTAGTTTTAAGCCCTGCTGTGACTTTAGTTGGTTATTTGGCATTTTCTTTTGACAGACAACTGTATTTTTATTTCTTTTATCTAATGGAGTTTGAGGGGACAACAATTAAGTTCCTTTTTACAAAATAAATTGAGTTCTCTCTAACGATCCTCATCTATTAGCAACATAGGTTCAAAAGGCAGAAACAAAGAAGAATATACTCGATTTATATTGGAGTCTACCAATTAATCAACCTATAACTCGATCTCAGACATAGTTGTGAAAGTCGAAAGGCGAGCCGAGACGATAAGAGAAAAATAGGCGACAAACAAATTAGAAAAACACAAGAAAAATAAAACTATTACTCATATTGACTCGTTTATTTTCTAAAGTTATAAAACTTCTAGACCTAATAACATATCAAACATCATCGTGAATCCAAATCCAAATCTTCATCATCAAGTTTTTATTGATCATCTCCTTCAAACTTTGAAAATGAAAAAAACTTTGATTTTCTTTCCTATTATATAACTTAAATGTAACTTTTCTAATTTTTTATATATAAATAAGTTACAAATAATTTCATATAAAAAATACTTAGCCACGTTTTACTTCCTTTATTTTTTTTTTTATAAATATAGTTTCTTGATGTTAGGACAAAAGTAGGGGTTACATCTATTGAGAATAAAATGAGAGAAAACCGACTAAGGTGGTTTGGCCATGTGAGACGTAGAGCGCTTGATGCGCCGGTTAGGAGAACCGAAGAGTGGCAAAGGGATGTAGTGGTGAGGGGTAGGGGAAGACCTAAGCAAACTTGGAGGAGGGTGATCGAGAGTGATATGAGTTTATTGGGAATTGAGGAAAATATGGTAGTGGATAGGACGGAGTGGAGGGAGCGAATCTGTGTCGCTGACACGACTTGATTTTCACGGTTTTATATGATGGTTCATGTTAGCCGACCCCGAATCATTTCGGGACTAAGGCTTTGTTGTTGTTGTTGTTGTATAGTTTCTTGATGTCTATTTCCATTTTCATACACATCTAGCAATAACCATAGTGGATGATCTTAGAGACATGCTTCGGTATACTTCGCAAAACTTATTTGGTGTTTGATAAACTTAAAATTAAGTGCTAAATAAATAAGCATTGAATTGTAAGTGCTGATAATTATAAATGCTTAAAGTGTTAAATGATATAACTATTTGATTAATACTAATAATAAGAACTGTATTTAAAAATATTAGTTGATAATTAAAATTTTAAGGGATTCTACGACTTTACTGAAATATTTAAGTTACGTTATAAATAAACTTAAAACCTATAAAAAAATTTAAGTTAATTTTAAGTGCTGAAATTCCTGATGAAACAGGCCTAACTCATGCTACAGATGCTATCTAAGACTCAATTTTCTATTTAAACAAAAAGAAAATATAAGGTCACGTAATGCACATCAGCTACATTTAGAAGATTTTTGTTCAGCTTAAGGTATATTGTCCATCAGACTTCATGCTCTTACACATCTCAACAAATTTGTGTGGTTGAAAGAAAGCATCAATGCATACTAAGTGTAAAAATAGATGCATTTTCCTTGTCTTTTCTCATAGTTCTCTTCAACAGCATAGCGATTTCGTGAAGGATCTGTAGATTTTCTAAGTTCTGTTTTTCTATGGCAGACTACACAATTCTAATGTTGATTATTAATATATATATTAATTAGGTTGTCAGTGAGATTGACAACGAAGGGTCTTCTAGTTCAAAAACAGATGAGCAGGATAATTGTTCAGCAACTTCAAAATCTGGTAATTTAATTGTTTTTCAATTTCCAGCTTTATAAGACAATTGAACATCAACAAATTAAACATTTCGAGTGATAGTCCAATTGACATTTTTAGTGTATTTTTTATCTTTTCATGTAGAGACCAAGAGAGAAAAATCACTATTGCTTCTCACACAAAATTTTGTCAAGCTTTTCCTTTGTTCGAATGTAAGTGTTGTTGATATAAATAAAATGGGTTTTAAGCCTTTTCTTTTGGTGAAAGGTTTTCTGACAATGTGACAGGTAGACATGATCACACTTGATACTGCTGCAATGTCACTACTAGGTGATGCTATCAATTCGACAGCGATGAGAAGTAATGATCTTCACATTTTCATCCTTTTACTGCATATAGATTAAGGATCAACAAACTAAATCTTTCCTCCACATTTCTTTGCAGCTAAGGTTAGACGACTCTATGACATTGCAAATGTTTTTTCTTCCTTGAATCTTATTGACAAGGTGTGCACAGTTAAGAGATTCTCCTATGTAAACATTAAGAAACTAAAAGTATCATCTTTAGTTTTCTCTTTTGAGATCTCAATTCCAATTTTGATTTATCCGTACACAGACTCATCACCCAGAGAGCAGAAAACCAGCTTTTAGGTGGTTAGGATGGAGAGGGAACAACGAATCTACAACTCCTTTGGTTGTTAAAGAGTCAAAGAAGAGAACTTTTGGCACTGAGATTACAAACTACAATGTAAAGAAAAACAGAATGGATCTTTCAATTGATTGGAACTCAAATCAGAACAAGGAAAATGTTCCAGGGCTTAATAGATGCAACACATTGGAAAATGATTGTAATAAAAACAAGGCGAAAGAGCACACCTCAAAGAATTTTCAGTTTGGCCCATTTTCTCCTGTGGTTGCGGAAAAAATAAATGATCCAGCAAATAAACCTGTGTGCCGGATTGAGGACTTTGAAAGCCTTGCTTCTTCTTATTATCCTCACTATCACAATCAAGGTATCATCATGAAACTTCAGTTGCAGATTAACATTTTATGAGCAATTGTTTGTTAGGAGCACATAACAACAGTAGCCATTTTTGTTGGGTCTGGTTAACTTGCTTTGCAAATGAACTTTTATTGTGTCTGAGTAAGAGCTAACTTGTTTCATGGCTTATAATCTTTTGTGTGAACTCAAGGCTTTAGTCATAAAGGAAATTGCTTCCATAACCTAATGTAATGTTTTCTATTTGCAATTACACCTGTATTGTTATATGGTACGGAATGTTGGGCAGTGAAACACTGTCGCATTCATAAAATGGTGGTGGTGGAAATGCGTATATTGCGATGATGTGTGGCTACACGAGAAAGGATTGGGTGAGGAATGAAATAATTAGGACGAAAGTAGGGGTTACATCTACGGTGGTTTAACCATGTAAGATAAAAAGCGCTTGATGCGCCGGTTAGAAGGATTGGAGAGTAAAGGGATGTAATGGCGAGGGATAGGGAAAGGCCTAAGCAAATTTAGAAGAGGGTGATTGAAAGTGATACAAGTTTATTAGGGATTGAGGAAAATATGATAGTGGATAGGACGGAGCGGAGGGAAAGAATTTATATCGCTGACACGAATTGATTTTCATGGTTGCGTATGACGGTTCATGTTAGCCTATCTAAATCATTTCGGGATTAATTAATGCTTTGTTGTTGTTGCTGCTGCTGCTGTGGTGAATCAGCACATATTTTGTGTATTATCTATCTATCTCGAAACTCTGTTTTGTCAAGTGATCCAGCATATTCTTTTCATAAATACCCAAAGCTATAGAATCTGGGATCTCACATTAAACTGCCAACTTCTCTTGTTGCTTTTTATCTTTCAGGAATGAGTGGGCATTTGGGATTTTTTAGCTGTTTTCGTTGGAAACATATGGCTTATCATAGAAAATATCATTAACTTGAATCTGTTCCAGCAGTTAATGAGTTGTGGATGTTTTGCAGTCCTTGATGATCTTTTTGGTCATTATGTGGAGGCTTGGAAGTCCTGGTATGTAGAAGCAGCTGTGAAAGAGACGATAGCAAAAGGATCTTGAGTTGTGGCTTTTTCTCAAGATGATATAGCTTACAAAATCAACAGTGTCAATACAAATATATAATTTCTTTACATTTTAGTCTTTGCTGAAGTACAGATGAACATGGATCTTGTTGGATTGGATGCATTATCTTGATGCCCCAACTGGATATGCTTCCATTTTATTGGTATCTTAATTGTTAGTTCTGCAAAAAAAACACATGAAATAAATTCCTGGTTGTCAAGAGTGTATGTTTACTATTATTCTATGAGTATAGTTATTCTCAATTGTTTTTCCTTTACTGAGCCAAGGTGATTGCTCTTTTTTCCTGAGTTTGTGAAGCAGTTTGATGCCTTCCATTTGAGGAATCTCTCTTTTCTGGCTGAGTTTGCTACCCTTTTTCTCAAGGCACAGCACAGGTAAGTGTTCTTACTACTACAATTAGATTTTTGGAGAAAGTAGCAATAAAATCAAGGCAACTTTATTCATTAAATTATGTTTATATTATTTTAGTCTTTTTTTTTTTTTGGCTGAAGATGACCTGGAACTTAATTATAGGCTGAAATCAAAAGAAGAGTTACATCAGGGGTGTGGGGCTGAGCTTAATTAATAAGTGAAGGTGAGTTAATGAAACTTGGGAATCTGGATTCTGTACCTTATCCTGGTTGATTCTATGCATAAAATACCAAAAACGAATGTAGTTTGGGTTTTTAGGAATTCAGGGTCCTACAGCAGCAGCTGCTGACATATCCATTAACTATAGAATTAAGGAAAAGTATGCATTATTGTGAATCAGAAAAATAGAAAAGAACAAATTATGTGGAGGATGCAAAATACCCTTACTGCTGGTGGGTTCACTTCTTTTACAAAATATACCTACTTCTCGTTTTTTTCCTCAATCGCTATTGAATAAAGCAATCTATTCTTCATTTAAAAACAAAACAAAAAAAAGCAATCTTTTCTTATTCAGTTAAAATAGTCCACTTTTTCCCATGTCGATGCTTATTATTATTATTATTATTTTAAAACCGCTTAAGTCTTTTTTTGGCTGCATAAGCTCCTTAATTTTGTCAATTATTACTTTTAACATTGTTAATCATTACTATATATATATATATATGAGGGCAATGTAAAAAATATATTGTGGTTTCTTTTCATTAGTAAATATTAGTATACATTTTAAAAGTTTATAAATAAAGGTGTGGGATGTTTTGATCATATGTTTTTTTAAATGACGCATTTTATTCCTGATGATATGTCCATTTGACTAAAAATATTTGTAAAGAAACATCAAATGTTTAATTCCGTTAAAAGCATTAATCTATTAAAATGAATACCACCATTTGTGTTTTATTCTTATATATTCTACAGTTTTAATGTTGTAAAATATGCTATTATCAATTTTCTTATATAAGTCATTCTATTCTATGATATTTTATACAAATTAAGAAATATAATATAAAATCAAATTAATAAACTTTATATTGTTTAACCAAAAATATCTCTCTTATGTTATGATTAGGTAATTAGTCTTGAAATGTTAAAAAACACTTGTACCAAGACAAAAAAAATTAATGTTTGGACTGAAAAATTAAATTAATTTTTTTTTTGGAAAATTAGAATAATTTATAGTTGGAGAAAATGCAATTTGCTAAAATGATTTATACAAGGGAATCGATGGAGTAGGTGCTAGTCGGGTAGATAGGTCCCTCAAGGATTAATTGAAGATTAGTCAGGAATTAATTAGATTTGTATTTTTGTATTTTTAAATCAATAAAAATGTTATATAAATTCAATTAAAATATGTATCATGTTATCTAAAAACATGTATATTTTAACTACAATATTATTGAAACAACTCAAATAAATAAAATATAATATTCACAATTAATATAATTTATCAAAAGTTATTAAACGATATCCTTACGGTATTAAATCATATCACGATATAAGTAGAGAATGTAATTAAACCAAAATATTCAAAAACAAAAAAATAAAATTCATGAATAATTATATGATAGTGTCCAAAAAGTCAATTATAATAAAATAAAAAAAAATGATAATAAAAAATGATTTTGTTCATTATTGTTTAAGTAATGCCGAGGCATCTTAGGCGGAATCCAAGCAATTAAAAATCATTTAGAAATAAAAAAACTAATTAGAAATAATTAGAGTGGATTTTCAATTTCGAACGACTAAACAGAACCTAGACAATTCAAACAACTTTAGTTTTCAAAAATGATTTTAGTACTTTTTGCATCAACAATAGAAGTATCTCCAATAATGATTTAACGAATTTATATTACTATTTTTTAAGATAAATATACCATTTGATCAAATTTCGGTTAAATAGGCGCTTCATCGATTATGAATTTATAAATGTTATTATTTCCTCTAGGAAGAAAATGTTTTGTAGGAATTTGTTTCCAAATTTATAGGAATACTGAATAACCCGTGTGCTATACCCCAAAACATTGCTCCTTGCCTATGATAGCAATGTTTTTCATCCCTAGATTCGGATACATATTAGGAAGAGGTGCTTGTGGTAGCTCTTGTAAGTATGGATAGTAATTGATATTTTATGGTTGTTTTTATATAAAGAAAATTAAAACATCCATGACTTTACATAACATAACTTTTATACAACTTTTAATATTTTTTTCTATAATTAGTGGTGCTCGTGCCATTTTCTCTAGTCCCTCTCTCTAGATGTTTTGATTACTCAATTTTTTTCTTCTATTTGTCTTTTTACTTTAATAGAAAATTTTCTTAATTTTTCAAAAAAATTTATAATTAAAAATAAAAAAGAACTGTATAATTTTTTAAAAATTAGTGTTAATTTTTTTTATTATTCAATATATAAAATGACGAAAATTTAGAATGTTAAAGGTTAAATTTTTTTTGAGCAACACTAACAGACCGGATTAGAAATTTTTCTCCCAACTCTAACACCGCCCACACGACTCAAATTAGCTTTTATATATAAATTTACCGACTCCGCCAGTGTTACTATACCGAAAAGATCACAAAACAAATTACTGACTCCGTCAGTGTTAATATACTCCCACAAATAAGATGAATTTTACCAAGACCAAATTATTTTCCATGAGATTAATTAATGTACTCGTGACATAACACTGTAGTACGAGAAAGAAATCTTGTACAAGAAGCATAAGAAAAGATTAAAAAAAAAAACGACATTTTTGAATTAGTGTTAGTGTCAACATTTTTATCTTATAATAACTTGGACTGCTTCATGTGGGATAAACCATTTGGATAAATTTAGTTTAAAATTAAGTTTGGGTATCACATTAACCCTTGACTTAAAATATTTAGGGTCCGTTTGGTATGCCGTAATGCAATGTAATGTAATTAAAGTTGTAATGTAATCAAATTTGTAATATAATGTAATGGAAATGTGATTTTATTACAATGTTTGGTTGACAAATAAAAACAAAATGATAGAATGTAATGACCATTACAATACTTATGTTTTCCTAATTAAATGTAATTATAAAATTTTATTTACATAATTATAATAAACGAACAACATGAAAACATGAAAAATGAGAAAAACGTGAAAAACATAAAGCACGAAAAATGAAAAAATTTGAATCGAAATCAAATACAAAATTATATTAAGTGAAATCAATGAATTAATGAATAGTTTTTCGGTTTTTAGTTTCCATTTTCAACATTTTTCACCGTTTTTTATTTTTTATTTATTTTTTGGTTTCCCGTTATTTTTTTATTTTTTGCTTTTTTTGTTTTTTTTTTCTCGTTTTCAATTTTTCATTTTGTTCTCTTTTTGTGTTTTTGATAATGATGAGATGTGGGATTTGATAAATGAGAGGTTAGATTTAGCTTTAAAAATAGGAATTAGAATTACATGCTTTGGATGTAATGAGAATTCAAATCATTTTTCTATGTAATGGGGATTACAAGAGTTGTTGAGCAAAATTCAACTAATGGTTTTCTCATTCCATTAATACAAAATTGTAACATGCAACCAAACATGGTAATGGACCTTGAATGTAATGGTCATTCCATTACGAAACCCATTACATCTTACCAAACGGGACCTTAAGGCTTGTTTAGTTTAGTTATTAACTGATAGTTGTTGCTATTAATAGTTAGGTATTGTAGTTAGTTGTTTGTTATTAGGTGATTAGTCATTTGTATTTGGTAAAATTGTGATACACATGTAAAAGATCTAATCTTGATCTATTTTAATTCTTGGAATTTTCTAATGTGAGGTTATCAAAATTGATAGTGTAAATCTAAAAGTTTTTAATTTTACTAACGGCGACGACCCTAATCATCTTTTATCAGCAAAAGAAAAACTATAAGCACTCATTTGTAAATCAGTGAAAACCCACATTATTATGTTTAGAATTAAAATAAATTTTTTATTGAATTGGAAAAACCTTATTCTTTCAACAATAATGTTATTGAAATATGAATAATATTAAAAAAATATATATCTTTAAAAATTAGAAGGATAATTTTGTCGGAATCAAATATATGCAACAACTTTTACAAAAAAAGCTCTTATATGAATCTTTTCATGAAAAACTTTAAAACGTTGCAGTTTTCGTAAAAAATGCTAAACGCAACATTTCTTGTGGCTTATAATAAAACGCTAAACACTTATCCGGAAAACTGAAACAAGCACCCATTAGAATCAAATCAACTCAAAATAAATATTTATCATAATATAATTGGTGTTATTTTTGGTACTGATATGTTATTTAGACAAGTTTGATTCCAAATGAAGAATTAAAAGAATAAATTGATATCCAAATTTTATTTTGATTATTATTCTACTAGTAGAAACCAAATTGATTCTTAATTCGGTGCATGTGATTAAAGCCATGGACGTAAGATGATGACACAATAAGGCTGCTTATTATTATAAAGGATTCTTAATTGACCTATTAATTTATGTAAACTTTATTAATATTCAATACCAACGTGTTCTTTTCTTTTGTTGAAGGAAGTTTAAATACTAATTAAATAACCAATCAAGATACAAAAGTGGCCAAATAACTATACATGAGAATTCACAAAACTTGTATTTGTTTAAAAAGAATAGTAATATCTTTAAAAAAAAAATAGTAATATTGTGTTTATTCATAAAAATTTACACTTTTCTGGTTGGGTTTCTGGTTTCTCTCAGAATTTGGGAATTGGTTCGTCTTTCTCTGCAGAGCTTTGAGGATTTTTTCTGACCTTAAGCTAGCGAAAAATCTGGGGGTGATGAAGCTTTTGGTGGAGTCTGATAACCTTGAAGCAGTCAAAATGATATCAGAAAACAATGCTTTTTGCCTGAATAGCCAAAATTTAATCAAAGACATTAAAAGGATTGGCTCCTCCTTTGATTTTCTTAGCTTCGCTCATATTTATAGGCAGGGCCGTTCCTGACCTTTTAGAGGTCCGGGGCGAGATGATAAATTTGGGCCCCCATATATACATTTTACTCTTCTTCTTTTTTAAGTTGGAGGCTGAATGATTTTTTTTTATTATAAGGAATAAGGTACTAATTTAGTCATATGGTTATTAGGAGATAGTAATTAGCATTCATACACAAAATAGTGCAATTTTAAGCTTAACGTTTATCAGTTGGTACATTTTCAAGCTTAATTGACGAAAATGCGGTCTTTTATGTGTAATTTCTTATTCTATCCTCACTCCAACCTCCACCTATCTAGTCACTCAATATGGAAAAAACTCATTTTTAATGTTAATGGAAAAAACTCATTTTTAATCAACTAGATTTGAAATTGCACCAACTCGTAAACTTTATGTTTAAGATTACAATATTTTTTATACGGAAGCTAAATTAGTAGTGCAATAGTAATGAGTATACTAACTAGAATTATTTGTTTACTAAAATAACAAGTACATGTGTCATATAAAATTGCAAGAAGTAAATAAGTATATTATTTTTTATAGTGATAAACTAAGGTGAGGGGGGAAAAAATATTTGAAAGTAATTAAAAAATGGGAAGAGAGAGGTTCGAACCATCAACCTCAATAAATGCAAATATATATATATTTGATAGTGATAAAATAAGGTGGGTGAGGAAAAAAATATTTGAAAGTAATTAAAAAATGAGAAGGAGGAGGCTCGAACCCTCAACCTCAAGTTAAAATGAAATCACTAAAAAACTTCTCCTACCAACTAAATCAATTAATTCTAATATTACATATTCATCTCTATATTTATATATACACTACAAAAATATTTTATAAAAACACTATAAAAATATTTTTTGGGCCCCTTATCGTCATGGGCCCTGGGCGGACGCCCCTCGTTTCATAGCCCAGGGCCGGCCCTGTTTATAGGGAGCAAAATCGTGTTGCGGACCGTTTTGCGGTTGAAGGTCATTCAAGGATGTTGGGTCTTTCAACCTTTTCTTCTCCTCCGTTGTTCATTTCGTCTCTGATCTTGGATAATTTGGTGAGGGTCAGTTTTCCCAGGCTGATCTCGGGCTAAGCGGCTTTGTTTGTTTTTTCTTTCCTTTCCTACCAAAAAAAATAAATATTTACACTTTTTTTTTTTTGTGAATTCTTAATTAATACTTACTACAGCCCTAAAAAAATGTTATTTTACAATTATTAATTTCTTTTTTATACTATGTGAATTATCAATGTATTTTTGACAAAAATTTCTTAAATTTGCATTTACTTATAATAAGAGACAAAGTTAGTATTAATGTAAATAATTTTATTTAAGATGGAATTTTTTTTCCATAAAAGATAGTGTTAAAAAAATATTTATTTAAAATAAATTGATATTTTTAATAGTCCAATTAATATTTTTATTAATTTTGATACAAAATTTTAAACAATATATATTAAAAATGAGAGGAAAAATAGAATAAAAACATCATAATAAAGTCAGGAATTTAATTTTTGATAAAATAAAGATCTTTTTTATTTTGAATGCTAATAAAATAATCTCTTAACCGTTTTTTTCAATTCGTTTTAGGTTTATAAATTTGTTTATTTTTATATAGATATTTAAGGAGTGTTTGTTTACATACTTTTCATCTTTTGTTTGGCTCTTTACTTTAAAAGAAAGTGTTTTAAAATAGCTTTTTATGAAAATACGGAATCACTGCTTATTGGAAAGTTAATATTTTTTAATAATTAATAGCAAATTATAACAGCAAATAACAAGTAAATCAAACGGCCTTAATATTTCTTTGTCGTTCTTAAATTGTTTTTTATTTTTTTATTTTTTATTTTTATGGCAAGAGATGTTTCTTATTAATGAAAACGAACCTAATAAAGCCATCATAATTAAGAGATAAAAGAATTTTTATATAAAAAATAGATTTTTTTAAAAGTAATAAAAAACATTAATTATTTTAATAATTTAATTAATATTGTGAAAAACCTTAAAAAAATGACGGATGCTGATTAGCCTAAAAAGTGTAATTCACGTGTAGCTGTTGGCGGCAAATTCGCAGCATCTGGTCGACTCGAGACTCTCAATTCTCAACTAACTCCAGTGGCATAAAACGGTAAATAAACCGATACTCGTGTCCATTTCCGGAAATAAATAAGAAAAACAGAATTTATAAGGCTAAGCGAAAAGATCCTTCCACGTCGACAAAAGCCGGGCCTCACTCTCCGATACGGATTCTCGAGATAGGGGGAGAGAAAAACCCCTCTGGTCTGGTCCCTTGGAAGCTGGAGACTGTACAATTACATGGCGGCCTCAGCTCGAGCTTTCCTTCTTCCTCGTGTCAATGACTTGTTACCTAAGCTTCAACCTCAGCCTCCTCCTCTTTCTCGCTTCAATCTCTTTTCACGGCGTTCTTCTGCCGTTTCTTCCGCTTCCCCCACTGTTAGTTGTCTCTCCAGCGGCGGAGGAGTCTCCGACGACTTTGTATCCACTCGTAAATCTAGCTTCGACCGCGGATTTTCTGTAATTGCTAATATGCTCAAACGAATTGAGCCTCTCGATACTTTCGTTATCTCCAAGGGAGTTTCTGATTCAGCTAAGGATTCAATGAAACAGACAATCTCCACAATGCTAGGCTTGCTCCCTTCCGATCAATTTTCTGTTACAATTAATGTTTCTAAGAATCCTCTTGATCGCCTACTCATTTCCTCCATCATCACTGGGTAAACATGATTGGTTTAGATTTTGGTTGCTGATTTGTGGATTTGGTTGTGTGTGTGCTGATTTTGTTGTCCCTGTGATTATAGGTACACCTTGTGGAATGCTGAATATAGAATTTCATTGATGAGGAATTTGGATTTATCGGTAGAAAGTTCGAATATGTCCAATTCCTCTAAACAGGACGACAAATCAAGAGAGCAGACTGAAGAGAGCGAGAGTAGAGTTGGTGAGGTTGGAATTCATGATTTAGAGATTAGTCCTCAGGTATTTGGGGATTTGTCGCCCGAGGCTTTGAATTACATTCAAAAGTTGCAGTCTGAGTTATCTTATGCGGAGCAGGTGTCTTTTTCTATCCCTCATAATTGGGTGCTGATTGTGTTTTAATAGCTATTATTTTTATTTAATTTTCTGGGGAGAAGTGCAGAGTATGCAGTTTGAGAGATCTTGAATTATTTTCTCCGGTGAATGTTAGCATGAATCCCTACGTAGGTTTAGGGATGATAATGTTCTTAAACGTATGGGCTTCGATCTTGGTAATAATTTTTATGAGCTAAATGCATATTTTCCTTGCTTTTGGAAGCTGAATTGGATCTTAGAAAGCCATACTATCAATTGTGAAATTCTACACTCATACTTGCATTGACTATTAATAAGCTCAGCAAGTTTTGTTTTGTTTTTCTTTTTTAATTGTCATTGATGGGAAAACATTTCTATACTTGTCAACAGCGGAATTTGATGGTCAATTCTTAGTTTACTTCATGTAATCCGGCCACCAGCCTCCCCATCCCCATTTCCATCCCTACTCAACACACACACACACACACACACACAAAAAAAAAAAAAAACACAAAACAAGAAAAGTGAATGAAAAACTAACAAGTTTTTGCATTTATAAGCATTTGGTTGATCTCCTCGTTCTTTGTGAATTTCATGTATCAATCTAATAGTATGCTGCCTCTTCAATTGAATTTTGCAAATTCTTTTTCATGACCTTTCATATCTTATATTCTTTTTTGCTATATCGGAGAAGTAGTCGGCCTTCACTTTGCAGCTGAACTTTCCAGTTGGATTCTGTGAAGTATTAGAAGTTTAGGCCAAACAAACAAAATATCAGTTTGGATGCTTAATTTAATCAAATATGAGTTCAGTGTTCCATAACTTGGACTATTTTGGTAAAATATGAGTTCAATGTGCTATAACTTGCATTAATTTGGTAAAATACGAGTTAAATGTGTTATAAGACTACTTTGGTAGAATATGAGTTCAATGTGTTATAACCTGTTTCTCTGTTTGGTCTGTAATCTTTATAGATATTTTGTTTGTTTTATAGGGGTGGGCGATTAAGTTACTTGAATTCATCCATATGGAGATGTGTGTTTAGTTTATGGGTCCAAACATGGTGCTTGATATTCTGACTTGGGATGAAAAATGTGCTGTTTCAGGAACTGAATGCTCAAAAGGAGGAAACCGTGAGAATAGAATGTAACAGAGGAAGTAGGAATGATTTATTAGAGTATTTGCGTTCATTGGATTCCGAAATGGTAACAGCCTTGATTCTTAATAAAATTCATGCTGCCTTTCTTGAGATTTAAGTTTGTATATAAGCCTGCAAAAGCAATATGTTATAAACATTCTTTTTATTTTTTAAATAGGTGTCAGAATTATCTAGACCATCATCGGTTGAGGTGGAGGATATTATTCACCAGCTTGTTCAGAACATATTACAAAGATTCTTCAAAGATGATCCTATCTCCAATTTCATGGGAAATTCAAACGCAGAAAGACACAAAAACAGTGTTGACGAATTTAGTGATGCCATGGGCACTTCTCGCGATTACCTAGCGAAGCTGCTTTTCTGGTTGGTACTTCTGCCTAATTTAATCTGTTCTGTTGTTGGGTCCCATCATTGGTTTGATTACGCTAGGGGTGTCAAAATGAGTTATCCTATTATAATAACTCCACGTAATTATATATGATATAAATGACGCAAAAAAGATAATCGTGTCAATCGGGTAGTGTTGAATCATTATGCCTATAAAAAAAATGCTAAGAGTTAGTATATGGGTTCCTTGGTGATCTCAAGTGCTGAATCATTTGTTCTCTTTCTGGTGGCAGGTGTATGTTACTAGGTCATCATTTAAGAGGCTTGGAGAACAGATTGCATCTAAGTTGTGTTGTGGGATTGTTGTAAAGATAACTTAAGGGAGAGGCATGTAAATTTCTTTCTTTTAGTTTATTATTTACCTTTTTTTGTTAAAATATAAACAATTTATACTTCATTTTTTCGTCTCCTCGTTTGTTCATCATTTTCTCTGTTTCCATGTTGTCTACAAAGCATTATAATTAGTCCCATAAGCTCAAACTATAGAATAGTATAACCATAGAGTTTCAGAAATTATTAGTTCAATCAACCTTCCCTTTTTCCTTTTTTGGTCCATAATGCTGTTTTCATGGAAGGACCGGTCAATAGCTAAACCTTTGGCACAATCAAGGTCTTGAATTTGAATGATTAAAAAATAGGTGTGAATGCTTGACACCTTCTACTCCATATCATGATATTCATATACAAGAAACTTATGCATGACAAGATAGAAATAACACGAACGTGTTGAATTCATTGATGTTGATTGGTGTCGCATCAGTTTTGTTCAATCAGGCCTCTGATTGAAATTGTACAACTTTTACTCGCCAATGTCATCAGTGAACCGTTTAAATTAAAGATTCTCATGATTTTGATTGAGTATTTGATCAAAGTTCAGTGGCATCCGTAGGATCAAGGTCTTGATAGTGTCAGGTATTGTTATGAGATTGATGAACTTGTGGATGGCTGGAGAGGAAACATATTTGGCTTCAATGAGTCGTTGTTTGGTTAACGCAGGGTAACATAATGAAATCAAGGAAGAGAAACAAGTATAAAAGAATTGAATAATCTTAAATTCTCTTATATGTTTGTTTCAGTTTTACAAAGGGAATGATATACATCTGATTTTCTTGTGGCTATTTGGTTCAAATGAGCTACAAAGTTGTATTTTGAACAAGTTTTATACATACATTTGTTTGTATAAAATATAAAAATTAAAATTAATTAATTTAACTATTAAAATCAAAAGATGATGAACAGAGGAAACTGAAATAATAATAATAATAATAATAAAAATGTATAAACATTTTATTTTAAAATAATTAAAAATAAATACTCAAACTGAATAATATGATAAAAGAAAAAAAATTGACTTATTACCTTCCGGTCTCCCCCAAGTTGATAAAAGAGAAACTTCTCAAGTTGCTTATTTAGAACAAATAACCTCCAAACATAGTTTTAAAAGTCGAAAGGCGAGTCAAGGCGACAAGGGCCAAAAATCGCCTTGAGGCGAGGCGAGAGGCGAGGCGACGGCCTTTCGCACGTGAGGCGACAAAAAAATAGAAAATCAAATAAAATTAAATTAACTCAATAAAAACTATTAGTACTTAAGGAAGCTTATAAACCAAATTAACTTAAAGTCTAATAATAAAGTGCTAATTCTTAAATCCAAATAGCATAACATCAAGCATCTTCATCCCCCAAATCCAACTCCTCATCAACATCTTCATCCCCATCAAGTTCTTCCACTTCATCATCCTTATATTCTTCTTCTTCTTCATCTTCAACTCGATACTCATCATCATCCCCATCCTCATCCTCATCATGGACCTCATCTCTAACAACTTGAGGAGGATTGGCTTTTGACCGGGAAGAGTTCCCTCTAACGTATGTCTTTGTGACATTAGCACTTGCGGTGGTAGGGGTGACACTTTTGCCTTTTGCCCTAGTATTGTAGACATCTTCTTCCGCTCCACTAAATAAACTAACCATAGTCCATGGAAATTCGTCATCATCCTCAAATACACAATCATCATTGTCATTATCATTCTCTCCCTCCATTCTACCCGTCAACCACTCATTGCAATCATCAATATCCTTCAAACTAATGGTGTCCTTAACCCCTTTTCGATTCTTCAAAGATCGATTATACTTCACATAAACTAAATCATTCAAACATGTTTGAGCTAGTCGATTTCTTTTTTTGCTATGAACCTACAAAATAATAATTAAGAACAACATTAATGACTAACATAACTAATATTTAAACATAGAAAAGCTTATTACAATTATTTTTATTAACTTACATGTTCAAAGAAACTCCAATTTCTTTCACAACCCGATGCACTACAAGTGAGACTAAGCACTTTGATGGCAAATTTTTGTAATTGTGGAAGACTTCCTCCAAATGATTTCCACCAATCAACTAAACACAAAAAATTATAATGCTTATTAAAATGCAAATGCAAACAATGAACTTAAAGTTGGAAAATTCAAATGTCCAAAGTTATTATTTACCTGGATCTACTGTTGTTCGTTGTCTAACCGCCATCTTCATTCCAAATAAATCATTCGGTGTACTATTATGATATCTAGTCAACTGTGTATTGATTTGGTCTTGCTCTTCCTCACTTGGAACCAATCTCTCCAATGTCTGATAAAATCCCTTTCTAACCTCATCATTCTCATCCGCTGCACCGAAAAATGCTGGATTTAACAAATAACCAGCTCCATGCAAAGGTTGACGGAGTTGTTTATTCCATCTCTTGTCAATTATTTCAAAAATATTATCATACTTATCTCTATCATCATCGAAAGTCTTCGCTATCGTCGCTTTAGCCATACTCATAGCTTTATGGATATATCCCATAGCAGGTCTTTTCTCGCCATCCACCAATCGAAGCACACGGACTAAAGGACCAAAGATCTTTAAAATGTAAAGAGTGTCCGCCCAAAATGACGCCAACAATACATAACCAGCCACTGTCTTTCCTCCAATTTCTTTTGCCCACTTGCTTTTGGTCCAATCATCAGAGACAAACATCCTTCTCAAAAGATTCTTCACCGAATGCATGCGGTAAAGTGTGAGATAAACAGTGGCAAATCTTGTGATACCAGGCCTCACAAGCTCTCTTTGATTAGTGAATTTTCTCAACAAATTCACTACACCTGGGCGAGTGTAAATGAAGGAATTCAACTTCACTGCCCTCTTTACAGTTCTCTGGACAATTGGCAACTTCCCAATATCTTCCAATATCAGATCAACGCAGTGAGCTGCACATGGCGTCCAATACAAGTTTGGCCTCTTTGCTTGCAAAAATTTGCCTATATGTTAAAAAAGTATGATAGCCAAAATCAATTAAAGATTGCAAAATAATAAAAGTAAAAGTAAAAAATTTAATACAACAACAACAACAACAAAGCCTTAGTCCCGAAATGATTCGGGGTCGGCTAACATGAACCATCATATAAAACCGTGAAAATCAAGTCGTGTCAGCGACACAGATTCGCTCCCTCCACTCCGTCCTATCCACTACCATATTTTCCTCAATTCCCAATAAACTCATATCACTCTCGATCACCCTCCTCCAAGTTTGCTTAGGTCTTCCCCTACCCCTCACCACTACATCCCTTTGCCACTCTTCGGTTCTCCTAACCGGCGCATCAAGCGCTCTACGTCTCACATGGCCAAACCACCTTAGTCGGTTTTCTCTCATTTTATTCTCAATAGATGTGACCCCTAATTTTGTCCTAATTTAATAATGTAATATAATTAGCATTGTTTACCTGCAAGTACATTTGATGCAGCACTATCAGTAATAAACTGAACAACATTCTGCTCTCCAATTCTTTCAACCATCTTATCAAACAATTCAAACAACTTCTCTCCGGTTTTGGCATAATCAGAAGCATCAACTGATTCGATAAAAACAGTCCCTTTGTGAGAATTAACCAAAAAGTTAATCAAAGTTCTTTGCTTTTTGTCTGTCCAACCATCAGCCATAATTGAACATCCATACTTTGCCCATTCTTCTTCAAATGATTTCATTTCATCCTTTACTTTGACAACTTCTTTATTCAAAAGGGGAACTCGAACTTCATACATTGTAGGCGGCTTCAACCCAACACCATACTGTCCAATGGACTCTATCATCACAGCAAAGCTAGGATAATTAACAGCATTAAAAGGAATTGCCGCATCATAAAACCACCTAGCTATATCCGCACAAGCTTTTTCTCGCAACTCTTTTTTGCAAGCTTCGTTTATTATTGTTTGTCTCAACTTTCTATCTTTCACGGCCTTTTCAGCATCTTTCTTGAAAAATACATCCATTGGACCCTTCACCCTTGGTTTCTTCGGGATATGAAATCTAGAAAGACTTTTCTTTCCACCCTGACTACCAGGCTCTCCAAGATCATCCAACTCCGTCTCATCATCCCCAAAACTATCTAAATTGGTGATATCTACATCTTCCACCAATTTACGTGCCGCCTTTTTAGATACAATATAATTAACAATTTCTTCTTTCACATGAGGTGGACATTTTTTGCACACTTGAACACTAGTATTTCCTCCAGCAATGTGATACTTAGCTCGGCATATTCCAGCTTTGGAGACAAAGTCACAAAAGTTACACTTGAGATCATTTGTAGAAGGTGGCTTATTTAGCGTCACATACTTCCAACAAGGATCCGCTCTTGCATTCGGTTTTTTCGATACAGTAGAATCAGTAACACTAGCACTCATTTCCAAACACCTACAAAATTCAATCAATTGAAACCATCTTAATAACAAAAATGATATACACAAATCAAATTCCACAAAACAGAAAACATATAATCAATTAAAAGCATGAATTCAAACCATATAAATTTCACAAAACAGAAAACATATAATATAATCAATTAAAAGCATAAATTCAACCATATAAATTCCACAAAACAGAAAAAAGATAATCAATTACAAGCATAAGTTCAAACCATATGCATATCTCAAAAAACTATAAATTTTCACAGAAATTCGGCAGCATAACGGCACAATTACATGGAAAGAAAGAAAGTATAAGAAGAAAGAAAGTAAAAAAAGAATCAAAAGTGAAAGAAGAATAAGAAAAACCCTAAACCTAAACAGCAAAACAGAAAAAGAAGATAAAATAAAGAGGAAAGAAGAGAAAAAGCATACCTGTATGATTGATGACCGGCTGCCGATGAGTTGAGAAGCAGAAACTCGGTAGTGTGTGGAGGAGAAGAACTATCGGCGGTGAGGAGGGAAAGAAAAGAGTCGTTGGAGTTGGAGTTGGGGGCTGTATTGTGTCTGTATCTTTATTTTTCTTATGGGCTCGTGCGTTTTTCTTTTAATAGAAATTAGGGTTTTATTTTTTAATTTTTTTTTAAATGTCTAACTTATCGCCTCCCCTTCAAAAGGCGGTCGCCTCTCGCCTGAGGGCCAGAGGCGAACGCCTCTTGAAGGTAAGCCGCCTTCCATTTTGGAAGGCGGCACGGTGATCGCCCCTGTCGCCTCTCGCCTGAGGCGACAGAGGCGATCGCCTTTTAAAACTATGCCTCCAAACCTAAAAAAACTTTCAACATAATATTACATCAGAAATGAAAGATTTTCAAAATATCTGTTGCTCATCTAACTAATATATTGATACATTAACTAAATGATAAAAAAACTTCTGAAATCACAAATATTAACCTATTTGAAGGGTTATTTGTTCCAACTAAGCAAGATGAGGGGGTTAGTTGTTACAATTCTAAGTTCGGGGGGTCAGTTGTAGTATTGGGACAACTTAAGGGGGTTGGGAAGGTATTAAGCAAAAAAAAAAGTTGGTCAAAATTATTTTTTAGAGTAAAACTTGAAAATAAATAAGTATAGGGGTAAAAAGTGAAATTAGTTTAGGGATAAAAAAAGTACAAATAAAAAAGTACAAGTTTTAAAATAAAAATCAAAAAATAAAATTTAGTAAAAAATATTTTTTGAAGTAAAAAATTTAAAATATACAAGTATAAGGATAAAAAATAAAATTAATTCAAGAATAAAAAAAAGTAAAAATAAATAAATATGTGGATCGAAATAAAAAGGAAAATATAGAGTAAAGTAAAATTTTATAAGGAAGGTAGGAGTTCAAGTTAGTAAGAGAGAGGAAATGGAATAAAAAATCGTTGGGGGAGTTGAAGAATGAGATTAGAGGAGTCAGGGGTAAACCTAAAACTAAAAAAATATAAAGGGAATGATTGAATTAATAAAACAAAGAACAGAATGAAACCTCATCTTTCTCTTACCCCTTTCTGAAAACCCTAAAATAAACATCCATAAACATGGGGTATTTTACACTCATGACTTATTAACATTGTGGTTACTCAATTTCAAAATGTAACATAAAAGTCAATCAACTTTACCACTTTAATAGCAAGTAATCTTCAATTGTAGAAATGATCAATATGATATTCTACGACAACTTCAATTTGATGTGGGAAATATCAATTAAGTCATTTTTAGCTTATCTATTTTGAAGTTAATTGATTATTGAGTCTGTTTTGGATGAAATACACGTGTACATTAGTTTATTTTGTCGTTTAGCTTTTATGTTAGGAAGAATCTGAGGTGTAACGGCTTAATAGTGGAAATGATGTATTTGATACCTTTGGTCATGATTAATAGAAAAGTTCCTCTTCTTCCTCCTTAGATTCCTCTCTGTTTCCTTCTCTTTTCCTTAGCTTATTTTTTCAGGTATCATTTGACATCAGAGCAACTTTCCTCACTTGTGAGTTAGCCTTCGCCACATCTAAACTTCCGCCACTATAGCTGAAACATTTGCCCGGAAGCTTAAAGAAATTGAAGAAAAACTCTAATTCATAGTGAAAGGCTTGTTTGTAGAGCATAACAAAAGGCAAGAACAAATCATCCCTGAACTTATCAATAAGCAGACAAACACTATCATTGAAGAGCTCAAGGTTCTGATTTCAAATCCAAACTTCTCAAATTCCAATTCTCACCCTAATGAAACCGTTAATCCTAATAGCTTTTCTAGTCCCAACCGAACTAACCTAAACTCATCTGACCTAGAAACTGAACCCTACCAACTTTATACTCGACTCATTAGTGGATTTGATTCGGAATGATTTAAGTATGAATTATCAAGCATCAAGGGAAGGAAACTTCATCCACCGCTCTTACATCTGATCGAGAGCAGCGAACCGCTAAAAATGAAGCAAATCAAAATTAGCAAGAAAAGGTATCATTCGTTATATCTTCTGAATCTCAGAAATCGAAATTGTATTTTGAAGTAATTGTTCAAGGGAAGTGGGAAAGCAATAATACAGAATTGGAATTTGATTTCAAATCCACATGTTTATGATACGAGACAGAGTAATCTAGACAGAGATGAGAAACCTGATTTTCTAGGTATTCAATTTCAATCTTACATTGTTGTTATTACTATATTAATTGATATGTACGGTAGAAGCAAAGATGTTGAAAATGGAAGGTGTGATCATGAAATAAAGTGTTTTAGTATTACATTTCATTTTGATTTACTTGTGTGTCGAAGCTCTGGTCACATGAAACTGTTGGCACTGATGGGAATTCAAGTATTAAGAAGGATTTGACTAGCCAGAAATATACTTGGCTTCTCCATATGCATGTGGATGATCAAGGAAAAGTTATCACGGTTTATTGCTATATTCTGTAAAGGCAGTAGTTCAGGGTACACACAATATTATTTTGTGACATTACAATATAAGTTTGGCTTGAATATATCAGGTGATATTGAAAGAGTTCGTCAGTTTCTTGCTTTATCCAAATGCCATGAGGCAAACCTTACAAATAATCTTACAACATGGATAAAAGCTTGCTGGAGTGATTCAATCGAAATAAATGCAAAATGCTACCAACTCCCAACATTATAACTTAGATTCCAAATTTCAAAAGCCCTTTGGGATCTTATTCAGTTGGTTGGTGAAGGAGCCCATTGTATTATTGTCCTTATGGACAAAGATAATGCAGAGATGCTTTACAACAAGATGTCTGATCTTGAAGAAGCCTATTGTTGCTTACACTTACAATATGTAATAAGTAAGGATCAAGCACTTGAGGTCAAAATTCAAAGAGCTTATGAATGCGCAAATATAGCTGGTTTTGTTCTTCGTGCTACTATGTGTTATAGAAATGAGTATCACATTTGGTATTGACAACCTATTATGCACAATGGATTGTGGGATGTTGCATCTTTCATACTTCAGCTTTTTAATGGAACAAATAGGCTCAATAATTCCATAACACCAGATCTTTACAATCAACTAGAACTATTAGCTGAATTTCCACTTAAGGGAAATTTTGGTGCTACAACAACTAAATTTGAGTATAGAGAAACAACTAAATTTGAGCAGAAAGAAGAACATTGATTACTATAGAAATGCCTTTGATCGGAATATCGTCCCTATGAGGTGCCGTTGGGATCGGCAGAGGACACTCTAATGCCAAAGTCAGTATAGTATTTGTGAATAATAAGAATAATCACAAAAGAGTTTATGATTTAGTTCGTGTACCTTAGGTTCCATATAGCTGGAGTATTTATATAAATTATTGTAATCTTTTGGCATTTAATGGATGTATAGCTGAACAATCATGCTTTCAATGCTTATTTAATGGCTATTGATTGTCATGTAACCGTTCTTAGCATTAAGTAAGTTTGTTCAGTTTAATCCTTTGGTGTTCTTATAACAGTCCAAGGATACGATGGAGGATCCTAACTCATATGAGTTGAGATGGTGGATCCTTTGGACGTATCTCCTTTTATGGATCTTAGAATATCTCATTCGTTGGCGAATCCTTGCTTCACTACACGTGGCTTATGATGCTTGACAGCTCCTCATTTCTTTGTATTATTGCACTTCTGTCCATGAATAATATTCGGATGTTATCAAACATAAAGATCATACTTCTCTAATAAGAATTGCCTATGAAGGGTGGCATTTGTACTCTGACTGCATCAGTTGGAGATGTCATTAAGAAATTGCAAGACATGGCTCATTCTTATTTTCGGTAGGAGATGATGGATAGAGAAATCTGTGTTGCTGCTAGAGTGGAGATTTGGAGATTCTCAATGAGATTTTTTATTGCTCTAATGATAACAAGCCAGGGAAAGGTGGCTTGGAAGCAGTTTATAAAGGGGCATTACACGATGGAAAAGAAATTGCAGTGGAGAGACTATCAAAATATTCTAGAAAAGGAAGTGATTTGGAGATTTTTTTTATTGTTCTAATGATAACAAACCAGGGAAAGGTGGTTTAGGAGCAATTTATAAAGGGACGGTACATGACGGTAAAGAAATTACAGTGGAGAGACTATCAAAATATTCTACAAAAGGAAGTGATAAGTGTAAGAATGAAGTTGCTTTGATTAGTAACGATGACACAATAGTTGGAATTTTAGGGTTAGTAGTCAGTCTTAATTTTTCTCTAGCTGTTCATAATAATCCACTCAAAAGACTCATTACATATGCTATTTTACAGGAAATAAGATCACTTGAAATTGTAATAGAAGTCCAACCTACAGATTTTAAGATCATTCTTAAGAATTTGGAGTTATTTCTTAGCTTTTCTATGGAGTTCCCTTTGTTAGAGATAAATACCACTTATTTATCTCTAAGATAATTAGGCAATTACTTTTAAATATTCTTATCTCTATCCTATGTATATATGTTAGGATTCTTTGTAAATCTTCTCTTTGTATATATCATACCTAATATACTTTCCAATTAGAAAATCATTTTACAAACAAACACAACTCTCTAATAAATTATATCTCTAAATATTCAAAATTAATTGCCTAATTATTCTAAAGATAAATAAGTGGTATTTATCTCTAACAGTCACCACCTGCCAAGAACAACTTCAAATATTGTGCTTTAGAAGTCATGTTTGATGTGTTGAAAGATAAAGGAAATCAGACGGTCACTAAAGTTTCATCAATTGTGGTCTGACAGAGGACATGAGGAGGCCACTTGGGAGTTCACATCTTATATTCAAAAGCGGCATCCAGATGTGAACCTTAAGGACAAGGTTCTAAGGGAGACGAATTGGTATGTAGGAAATTATCAATTAAGTCATTTTTAGCCTATTAGTGTACATTTTGAAGTTAATTGATTATTAAGTTTGTTTTGGATGAAGGACACGTGTACATTAGTCCTTTTTTTTCATTTAGCTTTTCTGTTAGGAAGAATGTGATGTATTTGGTACCTTTTACGTTGGTTAATAGAAAAATTCATCTTCTTCCTCACATTTCTCCGTGTTTCCTTCTCCCATTCTTAGCTCATTTTCCAAGTATCATAATTCTTGAACTTTTTGGTGTTTGAATTCGTTTATTATTTGGCTAGGTTGTTGAACTTTTTTATTTTAAGATCATTTTAGTGTTTGGTTAGGAGAATGAAAATGAATATGTAAAGAGAAAGATTCTAAAATAGTAATCCCTCCATTTCAAAATAATTGTTGCAATATATCAAATTTTCTTATTCATATTATTTGTGAGGTTTAGTTTTCAAGGCAAATTTTTCATATTTTACCCTTATTAATGAGCTTAATATTAGTTACACATTTTATCATTTTAAGTTTTCAATGTAGGGAGAGTGGTTCAATTTAATTAGTGATAAAAAAACGAGAATTATTAATAATGAGAGATAAAAAGCATTTTATTAAATCTAATGCAAATCAATTATTTCTTTAATATGTGTTATTTGATCAAATATGACCATTATTTTAAAATGGATGGAGGAATTTAGAATTTTTGATATTGTGATTATATATTAAATGTCGTTTTTTCGAGTTTTTCATTTTGAAATCGTTTAGTCATAATATTAACAAAGCAAAATTCGATTATTTTCTAATTGAATAAAAAGTTAAATAAACTTTTAGGTTTTCAAATTGAGTGGTGAGTGATAATAAAAAAGTCAAGTTGTCATGGCTGTAACTTATGAGGTTCAAAACTTTAGCTTTTTTACCTGCAATTATATTAACTAATAGCAATTGTTTGGACAAGCAAAAAACTGAAAAGATTTTGAGAATAATCAGTCTTAATACACTTAATTTCTTCAAAATCAGCTCAAAGCTCCAAAGAATTGATACAACACAAATAAGAAGCAATTTAAGAACAAAATTGAATAGAATGAATCAATGAATGTTTATATACAAATCAAAACAAAACCCTCATCATGAGTGCTTATAAAGATCATAAGGTGCCCATAAAGAATCAACAGGACATGGATTCCCTTCATCAATCCTTTTCCATGGCTTCCCTTTCCCACTCCAATGCATCAAACTAACACCCCCTGGATGCAAACTTCTACAACTATTTACAACATTATCTCCCCCTAATCCATGCTGATTCCACCTATGCTCTATCCTCTCCACATTCCCACCAAACACCAACAAAAATGGTGGAAGTGAACCCAATTCATAAATCCTTACCTCCTTCTGTATTCTCATCCATTTCTCTATCTTCTCCCTATACCCTCCTTCTCTCCATCTCTCCAACTCCATAACCATCACACCTGTATTAAAGTAACAAGCTTTTTTCCCTTCAAAAACACCCCGAAATTCCCCATTTCCCCAAAATTGTTCTGTGAAGTATTTGGTCAAGTTTGCCCGGCAGTACTCCGGTGCTGCTATTGCTTTTGACCCGGTTAAACGAATCTTCCATAGCTTCTGTATGTCATCGACTGTTATGACATCAGAATCTAAATAGATCACTCGTTTAACACATGGGTCAAGGATTTCAGATAAGTAACTTCTTGCGTAGTTCAATGGGTTGTCCAGAGCTGGACGAATTGAAATTGAAATCAAATCGTTCACGAGATTTTCGTTAAAGGTGTAAACTTTGAACTTCAAAGAGGGGAATGCAGAATTTACAGTTTCCCCCAAATTGGGATTCTTCTTGGAAGTAATGAAATGGAAGAAGATGGTTTGGGGGCAGGTTGAATGCTTGAGGATTGAATGGATAGCAGCGATTGTTCCTCTTAAGTATTGAGGATCAAGAGTCATGGCAATGTGAACTTGGGAAGGATCACAGATTGAGATTGTAGTAGAAACAAGAGGACAGTTTCTTCCATTTTGATACTGTGGAGCCTCCAAGAACTGCAGAGAAGAAGGAGATGTATCTGATTCGAGATTGGTGTTGGTAATTTTGGGTCGAATTGAAATGGAAGGAAAGATCTCGAGGAGGAAGAAGAAGACGAAGATGAGGAAAATGGGTTTGCGAAAGAACATTATGATGGGATGGGGAAGATCTCAAGTTTTGAAAATGAAGGAAAAGAGAGAAATGAATTTAAGGGAAAAGGGACAGCAAAGAATAACGCGTTTTCAGAATCATGTGTTTGAATGGAGTACAGTACGTACTTTACTGGAAGATTCTTTATCGCGTTTCTTTTTATTTTTATTTTTTTTGACAAGGAAGACTCGTCTTTATTAAATATCAGAAGCAAGAGCAGTACAGACATAAGTAGGAGAAACTGAAATCCAGACATTCCTCTCAAAAGCAGGTGTAGCTATACGGGCTAAAGAGTGAGCAGCGGAATTCGCTGACTTACGAATAAATGACATTGACACATTAATTATATCCTTAATAAGGATTTTGCAGTCTTCAATAACCAGATCCAGAGCCGAATTGCCACTAGTTTCTCGCTGAATAGCATACACTAGCAATTGTGAATCCGATTCCACCAACACGTTCTGCCTGCCAGACCCCGTCAATATTAAGTTTTGACATACTTGGCAGGGGTTTGCACCATTTCTGAGTTACATCGGCTGTCGTCACAACAGCACCACGTTCTTGGCTCTGAGCAGCTTTCCAACTTGAGATGAACTGCATGGCCGCGGAGAAGAGTATGGTAGGCGTCATGACTTGTTTTGACCATACTTTATTGTTCCGGTTAAGCCATAAGAACCAGCAGCAGACCGCCACCGTACCAGTTTCCGACGGGAACATTAACCCCAGCTTCTCCCAGAACTCCCTAAATGAAGAGCAAGAATCTCCCAGTCCTGCAACGTTAGTCAGATCCCAGAAAAGCCGAGCCTGACGGCAGTCAACTAAGGCATGGAAGTCGTCCTCCTCCGCTTGCAGGCATGACGGGCACAGGTTATTGATCGGAACCCTTCGAGCAGATAAAGCGCACAGCGACGGTAAACAGCCAGCCAAGGTTCTCCAAATTAGATTTTTTACCTTCGGCGGAACCTGAAGTGCCCACATCATATCCCAATTAACACCAGCAATTGTAAATGAAGGATTATTGCCATATTTTTCAGACCACAGGTGTTTATACGCACTTTTCACACAAAACTTGCCTCTTTTTCCCCAGTACCATTCCCATGCATCAGACACCAGACGGAGACTTAGAGGAATTCTTCGTATAAGTTCTGTATCCCGATCCACAAAGATCCCATTGATTAATTCCAAGTTCCACTCCCCCGAAGGTTGTCGGATGTTATTCACAGTATCCACTTTAAGGCCCGAGAGGCGCGCACTTTCGACAAAAGGATGGTCAGGGTCAGGTAGCCAAGGGTCTTCCCAGATGTTAATAGACTCCCCTGTCCCAACAACACGTCTAGCTCTAGAAATAACAAGAGACTGTGCGGCATATATACTTCTCCATATAAAGCTGGGCTGATTACCAAGATCCGCCTCTAGAAAGGAGGAAGAGGGAAAGTACTTAGCCTTATATACTCGTGCAAGTAATGAATCTGGATTAGTTAGAAGTCTCCAACCTTGTTTAGCTAGGAGAGCAAGATTAAATAGATGTAACTTTCGAAAGCCCAATCCTCCTAAGCTCTTCGGGGCACACAGTTTCTCCCATGACTTCCAATGCAGGCCTCTCTCCTTTGAACCAGTTCCCCCACCAAAATGAATTCATCATTCGTTCCAGATCATCACACAGAAGTTGAGAAAGGAGGAATAGACTCATAGCATAGGAGGGGAGGGCTTGGATAATAGATTTTAGCAGAATCTCCTTACCAGCTCGAGATAACATTTTTGCCTTCCAAGTTGTGACCCTTGCTCTGACTCTGTCTGCAATGTATCTGAATTCATCATTCGTTTCTTTTTATTTACTTTTTACAAAAATTGGAAAAAATATGCAATTATCTTAAATATAATTATACTCTACACATTTATTAATTTTAATAAAATATATATATGGCGAGTATCAATTTAGGCTTCGATAACAGAACATGACATGTCATTTATATTAATATGAACTTAACGTTAAGTTGTATCAATTGTACGTGAAGAGAAAAATTAGAACCTAAAAGAGTAATATGAATGACGTGTCACGTTCCGTTATCGATGACTAAATTGATACATTTTTTAAACGTTAACTCTGTATTGATGCTATTTTACACGTTGACCTATTTTGTTACCTTATCCCTTAATTTTATTAGGCTTAATACACCATTTACCCCTTCTGAACTTGTCCAAAAAGTTTGATTGACCCCCCTGAACTTTCAAAGTGTCCTGATAGCCCATTGAACTTGCGCAAAATGTAATAACTTGATCACTCGGTTGCAAAAAAAGTAAGTTAAATGTGGAAGATGTATTGCACGAGTCTTAAAAAAAGTAAAACGACCAAAACCGGGATATGCAGTTCTAATATTAAAGAAGACATGTTGTATAGTTGAGCAATGAATAACTTCATTTTTAATTTATTTTTGAATTATGTAATAACATTCTAAGATGCGTGGAATACATCTTTCGCATTTAACTTACTTTTTTACGACCGAGTGATCAATTGATTACATTTTAACTGAACATTTTATGCAAGTTCAAGGGACTATCAAGACACTTTGAAACTTACATATTAACCTCTTGAACTTGCTTGTAATGTTTTGTTGGCCTTCTCAACTTGGTTAAATTGATATACATTTCAATTTGTTGAAATCCAATCTTGTCCCGTCACGTGAATCTAAGGAGTCAATCACATCATTTTAAGCAAATTCATGAGGTTCACAAGACACTTTATAAGTTCGAAGGATCAACTTTTTTGACCAAGTTCAGAAGGCTCCTAATATATTAAGCCAATTTATAAGAATAATATAATATGATTCATTTTCCGTACTATAAAAATTGTCAAAACTTAACTCATATTAAATATAATATTTTGTTACCAAAAAAAAATAAATATAATATTTTAATTCATCACTCATCTACCTCATTTTTTATAACTTGTTAAAAAATGTTTCAATAGAAAGCAATTTCAAAAATTGACACGCTGCTCCACAAATCATTACTTTATATATAATTTATTTTAATTATAAATATTTTCATAAAAATGCAACAATAATAAACAATTAAATCATTTCTATATTAAAAAAATTAAGCAATGTTGTCAAAAAGTGGTAAAATTGCTTAAAAATTTCAAGCACTCGCTATCAATTCAATACATGACACTCTTTGAGAGTTGCTAAAATCATTACCACATCAAGCATTCTCTATAGGAGATGCTCTTATAGCATCTACAATCAGGGATTTAGAAGAGTGTTTGATGAGATGGAGGGTGCTAAAAATAGTATCTTGTATTAGAAAAATAAATGTTGTTTGCTTTTTTTTTAATGGCAATATTGCCCTTTTTTTGGCACCTTTGCTATTTCATTTTTTAATAAAAAATGTAATTAAATATTAAAATATTTTTATTATTTAATGTGAAAATATTTATAATTAAAATAAATTATATATAAAATAATAAATTGTGGTACCATAGTAACAACTTATGTAGTTGCTTAACATTTGAACATTTTCTTTTAAGTTGTCAAAACTGAGATGGATGGGAGAAAAAGAAAAATATTATATTTTGAGATGATGTATTAAGTTTTGACAATTTTAAAGTTACTTGCTGTTAGCGATATTTTGCGAATATGCTAATTTTCAACCTTGTCACGTGTGTGGTTAGGATGCGGACAAGCTAGAGAAAATTATTTCTCAATTTTTTTGAATGAAGGTTGGGACGCGAAGGCAGGCCGGACATCCCAACTAGGTTGGCACCTCCAGCACAGCCAACAACCCGAATATTATTAATAAAAGAACAAAGAAAGTACAGAAGAAGGAGAAGGAGAAGGAGAAAGAAAGAGAAAGTTACAAAAACCTAATGTGCGCTACATTACACAAATCATCAAAAACAAAAACCGATAAAAATGAGGCTCAGAGAGCCACCAGAGAGAAGAGTCAGCCGACTGCCCGAATTCAGCAAGCCTATCAGCTACTTGATTGCCTTCTCTAAAAATGTGTGTGGCTCTCCAATTCATGTCAGAGAGTTTTGCTAAGCAAGAATGCCAATCTTTATTGATTTTCCAAGGAACAACACTTGAGTTATTATTAAGGAGATGCACTGCATAAGATGAGTCTGATTCAATCCACGGGCTCCTCCAGTTTCTCTCCCAGGCAGCATTAACCGCATAGATAATTGCCTTCAACTCAGCAATGTGCGCAGGCGAGTCGTGAATCGGGAACGCAAAGCATCCCACCACAAAGCCTCTATGATTCCGGAAAATTCCTCCCGCTGCGGCGCTTCCATTAGTACTCGAAGCCCCGTCAGCGTTTACTTTAATCCAGTTAATCGGCGGCGGAATCCATCGGACTATTTCATAATCCGGCTCAGGCGTTGGACGAGTACGGGTTACAACGACATCAACACCCTCCCTGATGAGGTGACCGAGAAAATCCAGCCTTTCCTTATGCTCTTCCTCACGCGCACAGCTCTGATCCCATTAAAAAATCAACGAAACTAGATCCATAACAGCAGCTAACTCCGTGGATGTTGCAGACCATAATCCACAAAGTAGAGGCCACTCTACAGTTAACAAAAAGGTGTTCGATGGACTCACCGTCTGCCCTACAAAGCTCACATCATTGCGCCAACGAGAACCCGTGGTTCTGAAGTTGATCTTGCACTGCCAGCTTCCCGTGTAAAAGCATCCAGGAGGTCGCTGCTCTCCTAGGGGGCATAAACGAATTCCACAAAAATTTGCACCAGTCCACAGGGGTCCCCGGCTGAAGCTCGAGATAGAAACTTTTAACCGTGAGCTGACCCGTGTCAGACGGTTGCCATATACAACTATCAGATTCCCCAAAAACATCAATATCCATAATGCCATTCTGAATCTGATCAGGTAGCTCCTGCAAATTAACCCAATTGCCATTCAATCTGTACTCATGGATAGGTCTGTAGAGTTTAGCCTGCAATTTTTCCAGAATTCCCAACTGATCTGCAACAGGTGGCACAATCCAACGATCACTCCAGAAATTTAAACTAGAATCTTCCCCAAACCACCAGATAGATTCCTTCCTGACAGTCTCAAATATCGATCTCGACGAGGTCCAAATTGAGGAATTTGCAATGTATTTTTTCGCCAAACCTGAGTTTTCTAGGAAGCGATGCCTGAGCATAGAGGTAATGAAGCTCTGACCCTGCAAAAGATCCCAACAGAATTTTGCAATCAAGGAAGAATTGAAAAGCTTAAAATCTTTAATGCCTAAGCCACCAGAGCCTGCTTGCTGACAACAAATACTCCAAGGAACTGTGATGAGCTTCCTTTTATCCCTATCCCCGGTCCATAGAAAATTACGGACAGCCTTGTTGACTCGAGTAATGAGAGCACATGGCCATTTGTAAATTAGAAACGAGTGCACCAAAGCTCCAGTCAAAGAAGATTTAATAAGTGTGAGCCGACTAGCAAAAGATAAGGATTGTCCCCGCCATAGACTGAATTTGCTGAGAAATCTGTCAATAAGAGGTTGTAGGTATCTGGACCTAGGGGCTCTTTGAAACAATGGAACTCCGAGGTAGTTGAATGGAAGAGAAGCAATCTTAATTCCTAGAATGCCAGATAGTCGATTTCTGCGAGTGGAGGAGATATAATTGCCAAAGATAGCCTGTGATTTGTCTCAATTGACAGCTTGGCCAGAAATTGCTTCATAAAGGTTAAAGATCTCTTTAACGCATCTCATATTTTTCATTGTGGCTCGACAGAAAATCATCATGTCATCTGCATATAGTAAATGAGAGGGAAAGCCAACGTCTTTAATATAGATCATAGGGTTCAATTTACCTTCTGTGATCAATTTGCTAATCCATCTGCCAAGAAAGTCTTCAACTAACCCAAAAAGCGTAGAGGAGAGAGGGTCCCCCTGCCTTACGCCACAAGAGCAGCTGAAGAAGCCTTTAATTCCCCCTCCTAAGGCAATTGAAATTCTAGCCGATCTAAGGATTTCCAGAATCCAATTTCTGAACCTCAGAGAAAAGCCAAACGAATCAAGAACAGCTAGTAGTAAGTTCCAGTCTAAGGTGTTGAAAGATTTTCTGATATCAATTTTTAAAGCCATATTGCCTCCAAAGCACTTCTTCTTAAGCATATTGATACCCTCTAAAGCCGCAGCTATGCAGTGATGAATACTTCTGCATGTGATGAAGCCGAACTGATTGTCAGATATAATTTTAGAAGCAATAGGAGCCAGCCTGTCAGAGAGAATCCTGGAAATGATTTTGTAATTAAAGTTGCCCATAGCAACAGGTCTGAATTGATGAATTTCATTCGCTCCTTCAACCTTGGGAATGAGAGCAATGATGCTAGAGTTCATACCAGGAAGCATGTAACCAGAATCAAAGAAGCTGAGCACCATCCTACATACATCAGAGCCCACAATATCCCAACAATGCTGATAAATCGTACCACCAAAGCCATCAGGCCCCGGCGAACTGTCCTTATTCATGCTGAATACTGCATTTCGGATCTCAATATCAGAAGGTCTCTTCAAAAGGAACTCATTGTCCAAATCTGTCACACTACGAGGAATAACTGAGTTAATAGCATCATAGTCAACAAATCTTAAATTGCCAGTGAAAAGCGACTCATAATAGTTAACCACGTGCTGGGAAATCTCACTCTCATCATTGACCATAGTGTTATTGATTAGGAGACTATCCAGAGAGGATTGAACCTTCCTAATTTTAGACGACCGGTGAAAGAAGGCTGAATTTCTATCTCCTGCCTTTAGCCATTTTTCGCGACTTTTGTCCCTGAGAAGCATCTCTTGCCTGAGTAACTACAAGTCAAGGTCCCGTTGAGCTTCCAATTCTTGAGCAAAACGAGAGTCATTTAAACCATCCCTAGCGATTCCAGATTGAACATCACTCAGTTTGTCAAGAGCAGCAACAATATTGCTGTCAACACGGCCAAAAACTTCATTATTCCATGCCCTCAGCTTAGGACGAAGAGTCTTTAGCTTGTGACAAAGCAGCTGAGCAGGGGGAAGAGAGACAGCACAAGAGCTCCAATGATCCTGGACAAGTCTGTGCAGAGAGCTGTGAGTGGTCCACATAGAGAGAAATCTAAATCTTCCTTTCCGCGCCATGCTAGAAGCACAAGAGAGTAGGATCGGACAATGATCAGATTTGCTGCGTGAAAGAACCGAACAGTGAATTATGTCCCAGCAATCAATAAAGTTGTCATTGATAAGAGCCCTATCCAACCTTCATTCAACATGAGCATCACCCATTCTACCATTTGACCAAGTAAATTGCATACTTGTGTTTTCCACCTCAGTCAACTCTCCATTTCGGATGAAATCCCTAAAGTCTCTGCAGCTGCTCTTAGAAGGGCTTCTGCTAGTTTTCTCATGCGCACCCCTCACTGCATTAAAATCCCCCATAACAACTCTTTTACTACTTTCCGCAATGTCTAAAACCGAATTCCAAAGCAAACGTCGCCTGCCAGAATTGTTATTCCCATAAACAAAAGTAATCTGAAAACCTTGAGTGTGTAAACTGTACCTAATTGTGATATGCTGCTCATGAGTAAGCAGGGTGGAATAGCGATCACTGATGCCAATCTTACAAAAAAGCCAAATAGAATTGCTATCATTTTTAGAAATGAGTTGTAACCCAAGGGCATTCCAGAAGCGAGAGGAAATTGAATTAAACTCAACCATAGGCTCAGATAAACACACCAAATTTGGATGATTGGTATTGCAAAGTAGTTTTAAAGCTCTTTGGGTACCCTGATTCTGGATACCTCTACAGTTCCAGTACAAAACGATCATGAGATTTAACTCGCCCTTTCAACCGAGATTCAGTGGATTTTGCCTTAGTCTTCTTTCGCTTAGTGATCCAATCACTGCTTTCAGCAGCAAAATCATTCACAATACAAATATCCCTGTTTTTTGATCTAATCAAATGTTGTGACCATTCATGAGATTCAGTAAGGAAATTTACCTCTTTTGGTAAAACCGTTGGCATTTTAATCGCAAAACCCTCGGAATCTGAAGCAGAGCGGCTGTGACCTTCACTAGAATCATCCCAAGACTTAGGGATAGCCCTATCTCCAGTCGTTTTATTCATTTGAATTTCAGAAGTGTGCAGAACCATTTGCAGGGAGTTTACCGGCAGGTCTTCCTCCACATGCTGCGAAACATCATCCTTTTTCCGATTCTCTTATGAATTCTTCGCATCGGGGACTTTTCGCCAAGCCTTAGCATGATCATTCCTCTGTTTCTTGCTTAATAGAGCCTGCTGTTTAAAAGCATCAGTATTGCACCGACATTGAGCTGACAAATGCCCAATAGAGGAGCAAGTACCACAGAGCGCTGGCAGATTCTCATATTCCACATAGACCCACTGCTTATGATTATCCGTATCGATTCTGAGTTTAGATTGAACCTCCCGAGACATCTCAACATCAATAAGAACCCTGGCATAATGCCCAAATTCACCACTTACAGTGTTCTGATCAAACCTGATAGGAACCCCTACAGCTCTAGTAATACTAGCAATGATTCTGGTATCCCAAAATTCCCAAGGTAAATTATAAAAATGAACCCATACCTGCGCAGAAGTGGTATTGTGCAATTCTGGATTGAATCCCAGGGTCCAAGGCGAAAATCTGATAATGCCGGGCTTCAATGAAATGGCTCCATATCCCCAGATAAATTGAAGGGCCCCTTCATTAGGCATAACAATCTGATAGAATCCTTTCCCAAGGGATATCATCTTCCAGTCTAGATCACGATTCCAAACCTGGTTCAGTTTTTGCTTAAGCTCAGCGTGTCTCTAGGGACGATCCCCTTTATTCATTGTAACACGACCAATGATAGAGTGCTGGACAGACTTAATTCGTTCCTCGTAAATGGCCTGAGGAATTCGGACTGCCATAAATCCCCCTTCCTCAGTGACCATCGGCTTTGACGGAGCAGGGATCGCCGTCTTATGGAGGGTGACTTCAATTGCGGATGAGAGTCTGAGGCATAAGACGAGAACCGAGAGAAAGCGTTCCGATCGAACAGGTGCGCAATAGCGAACGGCGTAGCACCGGCCGCCGGTGACGAAGACGATTCCATGGCGGAGGATTAGGTCATCGCCTCTCTCAAAACAAGACTTAATCAAATATAAATGCACACAGACCAGAAACCAATCCAACAACAAACGAAATCTAAGCATACTCAGAAGAGAATCAATACAAAGACCACAAGTTCCAGGATCAAGAGAAAAACATGTTGAAACACCTTTCCACAAGATTTTGATTTGACAAAATCATCCATGATTAAAAGGCAATTAAATTTAGATGCTTTGATTTAATTGTACTAATATGTTTGTTAAATATTGAGTGCAAAAATATATAAAGTAAAGACATGACAAAAGTCAGCACAAGCGAAGTTGAGTAGAACGGAACTCAGCATGACAGAATGGAAACTGAGTGGAGTAAAATTCAGAAGCAAAACGAAGCTGACTAAAGTTGAAGATTTCTTCAAGAGCGGTTAAACAAAACGGAGCTGACCTAGAAGGAACTCAGCATGAACGTTGAATACTTGAAGAGAACAAACGAAGCTGAGTGACGGTCAGGACAGCATAAAGGATCCGTTCACTAAAGGACAAAGTCTGCCAATCTTCTGCACCAATAATTGGAACCTCGAAGACACCTAAAAGACTAATTCCAAGAGTCATGGGACGTTGGATTATTGGAAATAGACAACTGGTACAAAAAGACAAACCAGACGCTAGAAGACAAACCTGACGCCTGAAGAAAACAGAGAAAGGGAATGGCGGTGCAGTTTGAAGCTGTCCAGAAATTGTTCCCCAAAAGAGCCATTTTGGTGTTAACGGCTAAGACATTTCAAAACGATCAAATCTACAGATTTCCTTCTATAAAAGGACAATCGATGAACTTGGATCATAACTGAAGCATCGAAAGAAAAATACAAGAGAGAAAGTTTCAAAAGCACTCAAATACAAAAAGGATCTTACACCAACTTTTCTATTCTATGTGTAAATGCTAGATTGATTTGTAATCATCTAAAGTGTTCTTTAGTTCAAAAAGAACAAGTCTGTGATCAATAGGAATATTGAGAGTGTTAAGCTGAGTGCTTGGCTGTAAGCATTTCAGTGGTAGAGAAATCTAGGTGCTGGGTTGTAGCACTTAGTAGGAGTTGAGTAGACGAATAGAGGAATGTACTCTTGCATATTCAACTGCCTTGTAATTGGTTTGTGCTCTACCTTTAAAGAGCTCAGTATTGGATTCAAAAAGCCCGGAGGACTCTGGGGACTGGACGTAGGCAGAGAGGCCGAACCAGGATAAGTGATACTGAGTAATCTCTAAACTCTCTCTTATAATTGCATGTGTTGTTTGCTCTATTTACTCAGCATATATAAATTGTCTAAGCTGATCTTGAGTAAGTAAGTGGTGCTGAGTTAGAAGCTGACCTCCAAGAGTGTCAATTCTTAACTCTCAAGAAAACAACTTTGGTCAACATCTGACTAAAGCTGTCCTGAGATATATCTCACCAAGCTGACCAAAGGCTAAGTTAATAAATTCTCAAAATAAATTCCTGTCAGCTTAATTAAAACGCGAAAAAGTTATATTAGTTCCTAACCCCCCCCCCTTGGAACTAATTACCAGGGACCAACAAGTGGTATCAGAGCATAAGCTCACTACTCAAAGATTTAACAATCTTGAGCTGATCCCTAAAAATGGGTGAGAATAGCACTCGGTTCCTTCCAGGAAACCAAACAACACAGATACTCCCTGAGGGACTATCAATCACTAGACCTCCCCTATTCTTTGGGTCAAATTATACATTCTGGAAGAATAGGATGAAAAACTTTATTCAAGCCACAAACATGAGTGCATGGCTTGCAATTGTTCAAGGTCGACATGTGCCATACAAAACTGTTAACTATGAGAAAATTGTTAAAAGTGAGGCTGAGTGGACAGAGGATGACCTCAGAAAATTACAAAATAATGCTTCGGCTATAAACATGCTTCACTGTGCGTTAGATGCTGCAGAATACAATAAGATTTCAGGTTGCGAGTCAGCACATGAGATTTGGAAGAAGCTTGAAGTAACCTATGAAGGCACAAGCAAAGTTAAGGAGTCTAAAGTCAATCAACATATGAGACTCTACGAGCTGTTTGAGATGAAGGAGAACGAAGACATCTCAGAAATGAACGCAAGGTTCACAAACATTATAAATGAGCTAAAAAGGCTTGGAAAGAACTTCACTGAAGAAGAACAGGTGAAGAAAATTCTGAGAAGTCTGCCCAAGAGCTGGCAAGCAAAGAAAACAGCCGTAGAAGAAGCCCAAGACTTGACTACCTACAAATATGATGAGCTGATCGGATCCCTGCTGACCCATGAAATCTCTATGAAAAACTTTGAAGCCAAAGAGAAAGAAAAATCAGAAGATAAGAAACAAAAATCCATTGTCATGAAAGCTGACTCAACTGAAGCAGAGTCAATTGATGATGAGGAACTGGCCATGTTCACCAGAAAGATGAAAAAGCTGTTCAGAAGAAATGATAGAAACGGCAAAAGATCATTTAAGAGAAATGATAAGTACAAAGCTGAGTCAAGTGACAAGTACAAGAAGGACAACTCAAAGTTTGTCACATGTTTGAGTGTCATCAAACCGGGCACATCAAGTCAAGCTGTCCCAACCTCAAGAAAGAGAAGAAGGGAAGCAAAAAGGCTATGGTAGCCACATGGAGTGACAGTGATGAGTCAACATCATCTGAAGCTGAGCAAAATGAAACAGCCAACATATGTTTTATGGCAGATGATGGAACTGACCAATCCCAATCTGAGCATGCTGACCTTTCTGATGAAACTGACCAGGAGAATCACAACAATGAGGTAACATCCTTACTTTTGCTTAAAAACGAAATGGTAAATGCCCTGAGTGACTTATATACACTAACTAAGAAGTGTAACAAAAAGATTAAGGCACTCAGCAGGCGCTGTGATGAGATTGAAGAGGTCAAGCTGAGTGACCTCCGATATCTTCTCCAGAACAACTCTGACTTGCATACTAACATGCAAATCTTACATAAGTTTGTCACGGAGGTTCAATCTGAGTCAAAGAAACTTAGAAAGGATATCGCAATGTTATAGAGTCAAGGGAAGGGCTCAAATAGAAATAAACCCCATGCTGAGTACGCAAATACTAGTCAGCATAAGCAATTCACTCAATGTGAGTGTTGTGGAAAAAGGGGACACACAAAGGATGTGTGTTGGCATAACAGGCGGACTGTCCAATGTGACTTCTGCGGAAGAAAAGGGCATACCACAAAAGTATGTTGGCATGCCCAACACAATAATGCTGACCATACTCAGTTCAACCCACAAAGGGTACCTTTTTGTGATTTCTGTGGTAAGCCAGGCCACACCATAAAAGTATGCCGTCACAAGTTAAAATATGACTTTGCACCTGTTTACACTAACAAGAAAGGACCCAAAAGGAATTGGGTACCTAAAAATGAATAGTTTAAAATGCAGGTCAGCTTGACATGCGTGGAGAAGTCAAAACTATGGTATATAGACAGCGCATGCTCAAGGCATATGACAGGTCATGAAACTCAGTTCATCACACTAGAGCTTAAACGAGGTGGAAGTGTAAGCTTTGGAGACAACAAGAAGGGTAAGATAGTCGGCTCAGGTACTATCGAAGGTAACCCAACTATTGAGTCTGTCTCCTTAGTTAAAGGTCTCAAATACAATCTGCTGAGTGTAGCCCAGCTTTGCAAGAGCGGCAGTAGGGTTGTATTTGATGATACTAAGTGTCAAATACTCGAGGGAAATACAAATGAGTTAATTTTAACTGCCCCTCGTGTAGAAAATGTATACATTTTAAACTTAGAAAAACAGTTTTCTAAAAACATATGCTTAGTGTCTAAAGAGGACAACTCCTGGCTATGGCATAGAAGACTTGGGCATGTCAGCATGGACCTTCTTGCCAAATTAGCTAGAAAGCAATTAGTTGAGGGATTACCCAAATTAAAGTTTGAAAAAGATCAACTGTGTAAAGCTTGTCAGCAAGGCAAACAAACTAAAAAATCATTTCATAGCAAAAATATTGTCTCAACCAAAAGACCATTGGAATTACTACACTTGGATCTTTTCGGACCTATCCAGCCACTCAGCTTGGGAGGTAAGAAATTTTCCTTGGTTATTGTAGATGATTTCTCTCGGTACACTTGGATCATCTTGCTGAGTAGCAAGGATGAAACCTTTGAGATGTTTACCACATTGATCAAAAAGCTTGAAAATAACAAAGACCTAAGAGTAGCTCACATTAGAAGCGACAATGGTGGAGAATTCAAAAACCAACAGTTTGATGAATTCTCTGAAATCAGTGGTATTGACCACAACTTCTCAGCCCCTAGAACACCTCAAAAAAATGGGGTCGTTGAAAGGAAAAATAGAACCATTGTCGAAATAGCTAGGACAATGCTGAGTGAAAATAGGCTTCCAAAGTACTTCTGGGGTGAAGCTGTTCACACGGCATGTTACATACTGAATAGGGCACTAGTTAGACCTATACTTAAGAAAACCTCATATGAACTTTGGAAAGGTCGAAATCCCAGCATTGGATACTTTCGTGCCTTTGGGTGTAAATGCTTTATACTCAATACAAAAGACAACCTTGCTAAATTTGATGCTAAAGCTGACGAGGCGATCTTTTTAGGGTACTCAACAAACAGTAAAGCATATAGAGTATTTAAGAAAAGAACTCAGGTTGTAGAAGAGTCTGTACATGTTGAGTTCGATGAAACTGACCCTACAGGTAAGTCAGCTCAGCCTGAAGAAGATGAACCAGGCTCAGCTTCCGCTGATCAACCAGAAGCCTCTGTGTCAACTATACAGGAGCTGACCCAAGGTAAGCAAGAAATTGAAATATCATTTGCTGACCAATCTATTCCTGTAGAGATTGTAGAAACACCTCTTCCAAACAACTCAACATTGCCCAAGGAAATAAAGATCCCAAGAGGACATACAGAACAAGCCATTCTTGATGCCGCCAACAACAAATTAATGACCAGAGATCAGCTTAGAAAATACCTCAGCAATGTTGCATTCGTCTCAATACATGAGCCAAAGAACTTTGCTGATGCTGAGCAAGATGAATATTGGATCAATGCTATGCAAGAAGAGCTTGACCAATTTACCAGAAATGAGGTATGGGATTTAGTACCTAAACCTAGGAATCAAAAGCCCATAGGAACCAAGTGGGTCTTTAGAAATAAGCTAGATGAGCATGGAAATGTGATTAGAAATAAAGCTCGACTTGTAGCCCAAGGCTATAGTCAGCAAGAGGGTATAGACTATGGAGAAACATTTGCTCCTGTTGCTAGATTAGAAGCTATACGTATATTGTGTGCCTATGCTAGTTACATGAATTTTAAACTATATCAAATGGATGTGAAAAGTGCATTTCTTAATGGCTTTATAAACGAAGAGGTATATGTTAATCAACCTCCTGGGTTTGAAGATCCAAAATTTCCAAACCACGTTTATAAACTCAAAAAGGCCCTGTACGGCCTAAAGCAAGCTCCAAGAGCTTGGTATGAGAGGTTGACCAACTTTCTGCTGACCAGGAACTATGTCAGGGGAAAAGCTGACACAACCTTGTTTATTAAGAAAAAGGGTAAACATACCCTACTTGCACAGATATATGTAGATGATATAATTTTTGGTGCTACTGACGAATCTTTGTGCAAAGAATTTAGCCAACAGATGCAAACTGAGTTCGAAATGTCCATGATGGGTGAACTCAACTTCTTCCTTGGACTTCAAATCAAGCAAGGTAAGAATGGCATCTTTATAAGTCAGTCTAAGTACACCAAGGAAATGTTAAAGAAATTCAGCATGGTAGATTGCAAACCAATATCAACCCCCATGGGTACTGATACTGTCCTATGCAAGGATGAGAAGAGTAAGTCAGTTGATAGTAAGCTCTATCGAGGTATGATAGGTTCTTTACTCTATCTCACTACTAGTAGACCGGATATTCAATACTCAGTATGCTATTGTGCTAGATATCAAGCTGACCCCAGGGAATCTCATCTAACTGCTGTAACAAGAATTTTTAGATACTTGCAAAGCTCAGTTGATGCAGGTCTATGGTATCCAACCTCAAATGACTTCACACTCATTGGATATACTGATGCTGACTATGGACGGGATAAGCTAGAACGGAAGAGTACTCCAGGAGGATGCCATTTTCTCGGAAGCTGTCTAGTATCTTGGTTCAGCAAGAAGCAATCATCCGTAGCCCTATCTACAACTGAAGCTGAGTACGTGGCTGCTGGAAGCTGCGTAGCACAAGTCCTATGGATAAAGCAACAGCTTGAGGATTATGGATTCAAAACAAAGACAATAGAGATCAAATGTGACAACAAAAGTGCCATTGATCTATCAAAGAACCCAGTCCAACACAGCAGGATGAAGCATGTTAGCATAAGGCATCACTTCATCAGAGATCATGTACTAAAAGATGAGATCAAGCTGACCTATGTGCCAACAAATGATCAGCTTGCAGATATCTTCACAAAGCCCTTGGCACGAGAACAATTCAACACACTAAGGGAAGCAATTGGTATGTCAAATCCACTCTAACTAAATCTGTATTGAATAATTGTGATATGAGTGTAACTTTGAATAATTGTGCAAATGCCATGTTGAGTAAAATATCTACTCCTTACTAAGCTTGAAAATGAAAAAGCCACCCTATGCTGAATTGACATATATATTGAGTGATGATACTGAGTAGGCATAAAAGCTGAGTAAACATCCTATGCTGAGTAGATAAACATATTGAGTAATCACTCTATGCTGAGTAAATACACATGCTGAGTGAGCAACATATGTTAAGTTAATTAGAGATAGAGAAATTATCTTCACAAAAGTTAGGCTCTCAGTATCGTGGATGCTTCGAATTCTAGCAAAACCTAGTAAAAACCCACTCGCGAAAGGTGAACCTACACGTGTAACCTCTGGCACCTTGGGAAGACGCACATTAATGGCAAAACCCATGCGTCGAAGATGTCATAATTGACAGAATTTTTGTCGGTTGAACGTCCCTAGATAAAAACGGCTAGTTAATGATTAAGGGCCGTCGTAAATTTATATAAAAAGTGGAAGAATCCCCACTCTTCATTCCTTACGCCTGTAATCTCCTGAAATCAAACTTCTTTCTCTCTAAGAACTTCAAAACCTTCAAAAATGGCTTCCGGCAAAAACAAAACCCCTAAAACTCAAACCATAGAAAGGAAAATGATCAAGGTACACTCAAAGGTCAACAATCTGGAGGTTTTAAAATGCCGATGGTTTTCTCCAAGTTTTGTCTCATCTGAGAAACCATTCTGTGAATGGATCGAGAAGAACAAGTGGAAAGGTCTCTTCTCTCTTTTAGGAACAACCTATCCCAGGTTAGTACGGGAATTCTACTCGAATCTACGAGTTGATGCAGATGACTCTGACTATTTGGAGACCACTGTTAAAGGTCAGAAAATCGTCGTAACCCCTGCCTATCTAGCCATATTGCTAGATTTACCAGACGAAGGAATTCAATTTAGAACGATAAAGGAGAAAATACCAAAAGCCACAACTGAGAAGCTAAAGGGGTTCTGTAAACCCAAAGATCATAATGGTGAAATACCCAGCACCTGTATGGGTAAAGAACAAAAGATGGTCCACTTCATGCTGACCAACTTTATCTTCCCCAAACTCAGCTCAGCTTCATCCGCATCAAACTTCGAACAATGCTTCATCTGGCACATGTTGACCTACACTCCATTCAATCTTCCCGTCTTTCTAGTTGGAGCGTTTCAACGAAGTGGTAAGAAACTCCGCTTGGGCTCTCTCATTACAAAAATTATACAGGATAAGCAAATAGAGACGGTGAATGAAATAAGTACATTGGGAAGTGAAATCACTGCAGTTCTACTGGATGGACTGTTATACAATCAACCCTTGAAGGGATATGAAGGAGCTGGAGATGCTGAAGAAGATGAAGAAGCTGAGCAACCAGAAACTGAGCTTGAAGCTGAGCCTGCAAAAGATGTTGAGGCTCATGCTGAGTCACCTGAGACAGCTCAGCCTGAGAGAAGGAAGAAGAGAAAGGTTGTAGAAACCTGCTCCAAAGACATTCATGCTGTCCCAAAGAAAGTAAGGCTTTCATCAAAAGAAAAAGCTAAAGCTGACAAGGCTAAGGAGCAAGCTGAGAAAAGAAAGAGGCAAAAAGAGCCTGAGGATGAGGACGAAGAAACTCCAGAATCTCCTTTAATGAAAAAGAAAAAGGGTAACTCCTTAAAGATAGTGGAAGCTGTCCCACTAGCCTCTACTCAACCGGAAGGTCATGGAACTGACTAAGAAAAGGAAGCTGTAGAAGAGACTGGACAACATGTCGAGCACCAAGAAACTAATACTGAGCAGGAAGAATATCCCAATGTTGAGACATCTCCGGATGATGCTGAGCAGAGAGAGAAAGAAAGTAATGATGTTGAGGGTCCTTTTGAGCAACCTGTAGAAGAGGAGACAGTTGCTACTGAGTCCAGTGAAGGTATTCGAACTGACCATTCACCGCCAAGAGCTGAGACACGGCGAAGACTCAAAAAGAAAGCGCAAAAGCAAATTGATCTCATGGACGACTTTCCCATTGATGAGCCTGAAACTGACCTCTCTACAATCCAGTTCCAGTACTTCTCCAATGAAACTGAGTCACCACCAGAAAATCCAGTGGAAAAACAAGCCTCTGTTACTCAGGATGAGGAACAAGCCAAAAACCCTGCAGATCCAATTCAAGCTGCTCAAAGTAACACACTTCCTGTCTCCACTTCACCACTTCAAGATGAGCAGATTAACTTATCTAATCAAGTTCCACCCCCAACACAACATGTTGATGATTCAGCTCATCCAATCAATCAAAGTCCAGGTACCAATCAAGGTACTCAATCTGGCAGAGAACCAACTCCTCCACCACCATCAAACTCTGTACCAGCCTCTGAGAGTAATACATACTTGAATGCTACTGAGTCTGGCCGACGTGTCATTGCTTTTGCTCAGTCCTTGCTTCAAGATTTCCATACTACTCAAGCTGATGGTCACCAATCTACTCAAGCTGAGTCCTCCCACCTATCAGGTATTACTCAGCTTCTGAATGAACTTCGAGGACTAAAGGATCTGGTTAGCGTTATCACTGCGGTTCAAACTCAGCAACCAAATCAAGAGCAAATAGCAAAACTGACTGAACTAGTGCTTACAATGGCCACCCATATGAATTCTCTTGAAGGCAAAATTCACCAACTGTCAGAAGTCAATCCAGGGTATGTCACTTCCACTGAGCTTCAAAGCTACTTTGTTAAGCTAGCAGCGAAACTGACCACCTCTAGAGAAACTGCCAATCCTGAGTCTGTTACGTCTGCTGAATTGCAAGACTGTTTTACCAAATTGAATGCTGAGCTGACCAAATTAAGTCCACCCGGCAATGCTGAGTTTGCCACCTCTGCCGAACTTCAAAAATGTTTCACCCAGCTTCATACTGAGCTGACCAGTACACGTGATTTAGTATCCTCCTCTTCTCAGTGTACTATTGACCAATTAAGTGAAGCAGTCAGACTACTCAACATCGACAGAGCCCAGATGGATGTTGATCCCATCTCCAACACTGAACTCATGAGCTTTTCACAAGCTATCATGAAGGCAATGCGCATCAACAATGGCCAGCGCATGTTTTATGATTCTGCTTTGCTCAAACTGTTCCATCAAGCTTTTGGTCAGATCACAAGCTCCCTCACCTGCTTGAGCAAATCTCATGAATGCCTCCTCAGCATGATCAGTAGCTCTCTTCGGGTTCCTCGGCATATCCAAGACGATAGTGTGCCAGTAATTGATGGCTTGGGAACAAGCACCAAAAGGCTCCAGCGCTACTTTCAGTATCTCTCCTCCGCAGCACGGAATGAAACTTTCCTCTACAAACCCGATGATGGCAAAATGGGGGAGACAAGTCAAGGAGGAACTCAGCCTCAGCCTGCAGGTAATAATGCATCTGGAAGCAAAGGAAAAGGCATTGCTCACGCTGATCTCACAGCTTAGAGAAAGAAGAAGTAAAACCAGCTTAAGACTTAGCTTCTAGCTTAAGACTTAGCTTAATATCCCGTCTTTAAATCCTTGGTTGTTTGTTGTTTAGGTTAATATGTTTTTTTTGTTTTGTTGCTTAAACTCAATATAGCAAGTATTAGTTTTCTTCCTGATCTGACTAATCAAGTTTGAACAAACGAATCAAAAAGTTTAAACACATTAACACTAAAAATAAACTGAGAGACACCATCCTTCCAAAACTGAGTCAGTACACACAAATGTCTTAAATCTAATTAAATTAGATCTTGAAAGGTTTAGAATAAAGTTAAAAAAAAATGTATGCAACCCTTACGGGGGAGTCATATCAAAAATATCAATCAAGGGGTAACTTATAACTGAGTTCCGTAATTATGTATTTTGCCAACATCAAAATGGGGGAGTTTGTTGAAACACCTTTCCACAAGATTTTGATTTGACAAAATCATCCATGATTAAAAGGCAATAGATGCTTTGATTTAATTGTACTAATATGTTTGTTAAATATTGAGTGCAAAAATATATAAAGTAAAGACAGGACAAAAGTCAGCACAAGCGAAGTTGAGTAGAACGGAACTCAGCATGACAGAATGGAAGCTGGGTGGAGTAAAATTCAGAAGCAAAACGAAGCTGACTAAAGTTGAAGATTTCTTCAAGAGCGGTTAAACAAAACGGAGCTGACCTAGAAGGAACTCAGCATGAACGTTGAATACTGGAAGAGAACAAACGAAGCTGAGTGACGGTCAGGACAGCATAAAGGATCCGTTCACTAAAGGACAAAGTCTGCCAATCTTCTGCACCAATAATTGGAACCTCGAAGACACCTAAAAGACTAATTCCAAGAGTCATGGGATGTTGGATTATTGGAAACAGACAACTGGTACAAAAAGACAAACCAGACGCTAGAAGACAAACCTGACGCCTGAAGAAAACAGAAAAAGGGAATGGCGGTGCAGTCTGAAGCTGTCCAGAAATTGTTCCCCAAAAGAGCCATTTTGGTGTTAACGGCTAAGACATTTCAAAACGATCAAATCTACAGACTTCCTTCTATAAAAGGACAATCGATGAACTTGGATCATAACTGAAGCATCGAAAGAAAAATACAAAAGAGAAAGTTTCAAAAGCACTCAAATACAAAAAGGATCTTACACTAACTTTTCTATTCTATGTGTAAATGCTAGATTGATTTGTAATCATCTAAAGTGTTCTTTAGTTCAAAAAGAACAAGTCTGTGATCAATAGGAATATTGAGAGTGTTAAGCTGAGTGCTTAGCTGTAAGCATTTCAGTGGTAGAGAAATCTAGGTGCTGGGTTGTAGCACTTAGTAGGAGTTGAGTAGACGAATAGAGGAAGGTACTCTTGCATATTCAACTGCCTTGTAATTGGTTTGTGCTCTACCTTTAAAGAGCTCAGTATTGGATTCAAAAAGCCCAGAGGACTCTGGGGACTGGACGTATGAAGAGAGGCCGAACCAGGATAAGTGATACTTAGTAATCTCTAAACTCTCTCTTATAATTGCATGTGTTGTTTGCTTTATTTACTCAGCATATATAAATTGCCTAAGCTGATCTTGAGTAAGTAAGTGGTGCTGAGTTAGAAGCTGACCTCCAAGAGTGTCAATTCTTAACTCTCAAGAAAACAACTTTGGTCAACATCTGACTAAAGCTGTCCTGAGATATATCTCACCAAGCTGACCAAAGGCTAAGTTAATAAATTCTCAAAATAACTTCCTGTCAGCTTAATTAAAACGCGAAAAAGTTATATTAGTTCCTAACCCCCCCCCCCCCTTGGAACTAATTACCAGGGACCAACAAAACAGTCACAACACAAGTAAAACCCAGTTCGCTGCACCAAAATTAAGTAAAGCTGCAAGAATCTCACAAAAAACAGGAAAATCCCAGGACCACAAGAAAATCTCCAGATGCACCAACACCACCAATCGATTAGGATCCACCAAGGGAATTGAAAACTTACCAGGGATGAAACACGTCGACCGCTGGGATGAGCCGCCGTCGCCTCACTCTCACAGACTAGGTTGCAAAATCGCCGCCATCGCCGTCCTTTTAGCTTAAAATCCCAGTCACATTGACTTGTATATCCACAGAGACCTGGTCAATTGAAAGAAAGGGAATCGCAAGCCATTACAAAGAAGGAACACAAAGGTTGAGATCTTGCGCCGACAGAAAACTCTCACGCCGGAAACGCAACGGAGAGACCCATCTCAAGTTCAGGCGGCGGCTCCCTCTGCTGCTATTTTTTCTTTTTCCCTCAATCATTACTTTCTTTTAATTATTTCTCAATTAAAATGGTTAAGTTTATGGAATTTGCGCGCCAAAAACTTGAAATCTAAACGAGGCGATTGGTGAGGGACGCAAAGATTGAAAAAGTCCATCTTGGGTCTCTAGCACCGTTATAGAAACTTTGCTAGATAAATCGATTTTATTTAAGCCACCGCGAATGAATTAGAGATGGAAAAATAAAGGAAATTAAAGTGCGAAATTGACACGAGATTTTGTAAAAATTGGTATTTTATTGTTATGAATAAGTGTTTGAGTACATATATTCAAAGTAAAATAAAATAAAACAAAATTGATTACAATTGAATTAATTCTATATGGTTACTAACCATATAGATTAGTCAATTGAATTGAAAGACAAATAAATACATAATTGAAATGTAAAAATAAAATTGAAATTCAACGACAAACTCGGAGTCACAATAGCTATCTCGGCTGGACATTGAATTTTGATGTCGACGTGAAGTCACCGCGATCGGTTGGCATGAGTGGAACTGATTTAGAAAATTTCTAACTTGTAGTAGGCAAGAATGGGACAGATTCGACCTTTAACTTCGGGGGTACCGTATGAGTGCTTACGAACACGGAATCAAGTGAATCAAAAGGCTAAATTGAACTTCAGGACGTCAAGAACACATTGTAGTAGGCTAAATGAAGGCTAAAACGAACTTTAAACAGATGAAAATAGGCTTTGAAAATCACTGGACGAATTATACTAAGAGCTGGAAACAGATGTCTAAAACAATTTGGGGTGCAAAGATCAGCTTGTAAATGGAGTTTCTGGACACAGAATTGGGTGAATCTAAAGGCTAAATTTAATTTCATGGAGTCAGGAACAAATTTGTTGAAGGGATTGAAGGCAAAAACAGACTCTAAATAGATAGAAATAGGCTTAGAAAATAACTGGATGAATCTGAAAAAATTAATTTGGAAAGCTAATGAATTGAAAAATTTGAGACTTAGGAATGCTAAATTCAATTGAAAAAACTTGGAAAGAGACTATTAGAACTTGAATTAAAGCTAAAGTAAACTAAAAGAAGGAATTAAAACTAGAAAAAATGAAGAACTTAAGAACCAGTATTAAGAACTAAGCATTTGAGATTTGTGAGAGGATTTTGTGTGTTGAATGAGTGAATAATTATGAAGAATAGAGGGTCTATTTATAGTATTTTGAGATGACATTTTGAGTAATAATTAATCACCCGCTAATCCATATTTTTCTCTCTAATTTTGACCACTAACTTGTCACCTCACTAACTTCCTCAAACCACTACTAACCACCACTAACTTCCCTCAACTTCCATGCCACATCACCCCACTACCTTATGGTTAGAGAAACTTTTAAGGCTAGGCATAAGTGTGGGGATGGGCTAGACTTCATGGGTTAGCTCGTGGTTCCGTTCGGATGTGTTTGGAGAAGTCGGATGGACCGAAACGGGTTCCGGATGAGGAGTGGCCTCCAACTCGCCAAGCTGGAGGTTAGTTTATATATATGTTTTTTTTTGTTTTTTTTTCATATTTTTTTTTCTTTTATTTAGAAAAATGGAAACTATACCCTAAAATTACATATAAGCTTTCTATATATTTGAAAATAAAATTTATTTATTTTGGACCAACAATTGCATTGAAGATGCTCATTACATTTATTTACATTTTTCCAATTCATTCATTTTCCTTATATTTTTTTCATATAAAATCATTCAATATCAAGGAACCTTAAAAATTTACAGTCTTCTCCGGGTATAAAAATTTATCACGGGATCGGAGATATCAATTGGGGTGAAAATAGAAAAAAAAATTACCATTTTCATCTTTACTAAAAAAACGGGTAAATTACATATTAGTCACAATTAGACTAATTATTTTTAATTATCTAATATTTTAAAAATAATCTTTTAAAATGTGAAGTACATAAAAACCTAAAAGTGTTTAGCATCAAATAAAAAAACTGTTTTTTTAACCCAATAAAATAACGGTATATTTTGTTACAAAGTAGAATAAAAATTTAAAAATGATTAAAATGAAAATTTAAATGTAATTTCCTCTTGAAAAAACAAAACAGATGAGGATAATTGTTTCACCCATTCCCATGCCCTAGAAAAGGAAAGACATTCGATGAAATTAATGTTAGGGTTGAATGAGATATTAATGTTGACTAATATTACAAATTTCAAAATATGAATCAGGTCAACTTCGTCAAACATGGCGTCTCCCCCTCACATATATTCATAGTATTATTCAATAGAAATATATTATGGAGTATTATATATGGTTTATAACTTTCAAGTTGTTATAAAATATAATTATTTAATAAATATCTACCATATTAAATAGATATTTATCAATAATTATACACATGTTTACTATACCAGTATTCACATTTGATGATTATGATAAATATAGTTATAGCTATTCATTTATGCAAGTCCTCCATTATAAATAGACTTATTTTTTTATATTTCTTTTTTTTTTGAACCAGAAAAGAAGAAATCATATGGATGAAGGACTCGCGTCCATAACAATAGTGTTCAAAAGCCATTCCGGTACAACAGTTGAAAAGAAATCGCTAGTATTGGAACAGGAAGCCTAGCTACTAAATGAGTTGTACTGTTCGCTAAACGAGGAATAAAAGCTAATTTAAAATGTGGGTTGGATCCTAGCAACAATCGACAGTCCTGTATAATCATTCCGAACTCAGATATATCATGTTTACCTTCTAGAATAGCATCGACGACAAGTTTGGCGTCAGACTCGAACTCAACAGATGTATAACCCATATTAACAAGCCATATCAAGCTCGTACGAATAGCAAGAGCTTCAATGATGCTAGGTTCTTTGGTACTTGGGATAAAACTGCTGCTGCAGAGTAAGAAGGATCCCTTTTCGTCTCTGATTACCGCACCCATGCCGCTGCTTTTCAATTCTTTGAATATTGCCCCATCGATGTTATATTTGACAGAACCTGGGTTGGGTGGCCTCCATTTCTGAATCGATACCGGTTGTCTCGTAGCCCTGTTAGTCGAAGCCTCTCGGGTACCTGCTACTGAACTGCTACTCGAGCCCGGGTCATCCCTTGTTATCGGTCCGATGCGCGTCTGAGCTGTGTTGAACGACGCTAAACGCCTCTGCTCGGAACTGGGATCGAGTGTCGGCGTTTGTGCGTTGTTGGTGTCGTGGTGAATCTGCCCCTCTCTGGAGTGTGGCGATGCCGCTAGTGGTTTTCTGGGAGCCACTCGTTGTTGGTAAGCTGTCCAGTCTTGAACCGCCTCCAAGCCGGTCCGCCAACTAGTATCCGTCGGCCACCACCTCATGTGCCAAAGAACTCTGTTTCTATGATCCCAAATTGCTTTCAAGGCACAGCATATCCTGACAATTTTCACCTGGTTTGGGCCGCATAATTCTTGCAGGAGCCACTCAGCCAGATTCAAATTGCCCAAAATCGGAGAAAGAACACCTGCGATACGCCAAATGTCACCTGCAAAACAACACTCAGTAAATAAATGGTTATCCGTCTCCTCCTGCTCCACACAAACAGGGCATTCGGTTGTAATAGGAACTCTTCTCTGAGCCAACCGAGCTCTAGTTGGAATACATTTCGAACAAATGCGCCAGATAAACTGTTTCAGTTTAGGTGGAATCCTCAACCTCCACAATTTCTTCCAACCCTCCTGAGCCATATTAACATCACCCATACCCATACCAGCTAGGTAGCCTGAGTGCACATTAAAGTGCCCATCCTTTGACCAATGCCAGATTCTCACATCTTCCCCAACATTGTATGGCAAAATAATATCACTGATGGCTTGCACTTCAATTTCACTAAAGCACCCATTCAATCTCTCCATATCCCACCCTCTCCCATCCTCCAATAACAGGTCAGCAACTGTCAAGTTTTCCAATCCAGGGACTAAAAAGGAGTTTATGCAAAAGTTCTCTAAATTAGGTACCCAAGCATCCTCCCAAACCCTAATTGATCTACCATTCTCCACCCTCCATCTAATCCCTTTTTTCAATATGCTAAGACCCTCCCATATACTTCTCCAAACCATACTAGGATTATTGCCTAATTTAGAGGAAAGTAAGTCATCCCTAGGAAAATATTTAGCTTTGAACATTTTACTTACTATAGTATTTGGGAATTTTAGCAATTTCCATCCCTGTTTACCTAACATTGCCAAATTAAACACATGTAAATCCTTAAAGCCCATCCCCCCCTGAATCTTTTGGCATGCATAGTTTACCCCAATCAAACCAATGAATGTTTTTCCTCCCCTAAGGTTTCAAGCCCCACCAAAAGGAATTCATTAATTTTTGCACTTCATCACAGATAGATAAGGGTAAAAGGAACGTACTCATACAAAAGGTTGGTAAGGCCTGGGCCACAGACTTGAGAAGCACTTCTTTCCCAGCTTGGGAGAGGAATTTTAGACCCCACGCACCAAATTTCTTGCGCAATCTATCAACCAGGAAAGTGAAAATTCGACGTTTCGAGCGACCAATAAGGGAAGGTAATCCCAGGTACCGCCCAGTATCAAGCGGTGAACTCACCCCAGTATTGTTTTTATCTCAGTTCTCACTTCCTCTGACGCATTTAAACTGAAGAAGATCCCTGATTTAGTTAAATTCACTGCTTGCCCTGAAGCTGCTTCATAATCAGACAAGATCTCCATTACCTTCCTAGCCTCATCCGTAGTTGCCCCAAAAAACAAGAAACTGTCGTCAGCAAAAAAGAGATGTGTAACAGCCGGTGCCCTCCTGCAAATCCTACACCCAGAGATAAGCCCTTCATCTTCACCTTTCCTTATTAGTTTAGATAAGACTTCAGCACATAGGATAAAAAGATAGGGAGAAAGAGGGTCGCCCTGTCTCAGACGTCTTCCAGGTATTACTTGATCAGAGCAGTCTCCATTCACTGCCACTCTATACTTGACCGTTGTAATACATAACATCATCCAACCGATCCAGGTCTCATGAAAACCCATCTGAATCATAACTGCTTTCAAAAAGTCCCAGTCAACTCTATCATAGGCCTTGCTGATGTCAATTTTTAAAGCAACCTGACCGTTCCTTCCTCTGTTAAGTCTCTTCATAAAGTGTATGCTCTCAAAAGCCACCTGCACATTGTCAATTATAGACCTGCCTGGAACAAAAGCAGATTGTGTTTCACCAATGATCCGAGGAAGAATCTTTTTTAATCGATTGGCTAAGGCCTTGGAAATTATTTTGTATATGACATTGCACAAATAGATAGGGCAAAAATCCTTTAACATTTGAGGATTATCAATCTTGGGTATAAGAGCAATATTAGTATCATTGACCCCAATAGGAAATTCACCCTCTTGAAGCCATTTTGCACAAGCTTCACCTACATCAACTCCCAATGTATCCCAAAAGGCTTGATAAAAATCAGGGTTGAGTCCATCAGGGCCAGGGGACTTGTTGGGACTCATTGAAAAAAGGGCATGTTTAAACTCCTCCTGTTCAAAAGGGGCAATAAGAAGCTCATTTGTGGGGGAATCAATAAGTGTGTCAATAACCTGGACCGTATCTACCCTTGGCAGATTCGAAGCAGAGAAGACGTTCTGGAAGTATCTATGCGCAAGTTCCTTCAAATCAGCCTGACTTTCAATCACAACCCCATTCTCATCAATTAAAGAGGCAATCTGGTTCTGTTGTCTTCTTGCTTTGACATTTGCATGGAAGAACTGTGTGTTTCTGTCCCCCTCAGTCAACCAAAAAACCTTAGCCCTTTGTTTCCAGTAAATTTCCTCAGCTTTCAGGGTGTCATTAAGTTTTCTCTTGGCAAAGAAATAAGAGGCAATAGCTTCCCTATCACTGCTTCCATGTAATCTTTCCATTTGGATCCTCCACTTTCTGATCTGGCTTTTAAAGCACGTGTTGAAATCTTTCCCCTATACTGCCATTTTCTGAACACACAACTCCAATTTATCCTGAACTAGTCTACCTCCATGCCCTCTCCAGTGCCTTCTGACCAAGTTCTGAAACTCCTGCTCTTTAAGCCAGGATTCCTCAAAAAAGAATCTGTTTCCTCTTCCTTCTCTCCTCTCCCTCTTCAATTGAAGAGAAAGGGGAAGATGATCCGAATACCCTGTCATGCAAGATTTGAGATTGTAATCAGCAAACCTATTCAGCCAATTTGGTGAAGCAAAACCCCTATCAAGCTTTTCTCTCACCCACATCTCAGTACCCCTACCTCTTTCCCAAGTAAACGGATCACCATTCAGTTCCAGCTCACACAAACCACAATCGTCAATTGCTCTAGCAAATTCCTGCATTAAAAGGTAGGGGTAGCTAGCGCCCCCATCCTTTTCAGTACTGTTTAGGATGCAATTGAAATCTCCCCATCCTTTTTTTTTATATTTCTAAGATACATTTGTATTAAGAAATTTATTTTTTCTCTTCATCTAAATTCTAATTCTATTTATATATATATATATATATATAGGGTTAGGCTATGCTTACTTTGTTTTTAACAAAGTAAGTCTTACTTTGTTTGTTTTCACCATTAGATGAATTTTACACCCTATCATCCAATGGTGAAAAACACAAAGTAAGGATTACTTTGTCAAAAACAAAGTAACCATAGAATACACCATATATATATATATGAGAGATCAGGTATGACACATATCTTATGGTGTGACAATGACCAATTTTGTAATTAACCAAAAGGAGGTGGCAAATTTGTAAATAAAAGGAAAGAGAAAATTATTTTATTTTTTTCTTTAAAATGCATTTTTCCGACTTTTCCAACCTCGTTTTTCAAAAACTTTTATACCGTTGGACTCGTCTTAATTAAACAGTCATTTTAAGATCCATGAAGCAAGTAAAAAAAATTCCGGTGAACGGAATCCGGGTGGGCGTTTTCCGGCAAGAAAAAAAGTGTCCAGAAAATTCTCAAAACATTCCAGAACATGTAAAACATTATTCTAAGAAACTTTAATTCTTGGGTCGAAGCGAGATTTCTTACGGTTTAGTCCCAATAAAACTTTTTCCTTAATTTTATCCATTTTACATGCTTCAACAATTTGTTGGGTAAAAACTGTAAGGAATCTCGTTTTGAGCCAAAAATTAAAGTTTCTTAAAATAATGTTTTACATGTTTTGAAATTTTTTGATAATTTTCTAGACATATTTTTTTGCCTTACTTACGTTGTTCCAAATCAATGTACCATTTGTTCCAATATAATACTTATATTGTTCTAACAGAAAATTGTTTTATTTCTTTTCTTTAAAATACATTTTTCTGACATTTCTAACATCGTTTTTCGAAAAATTTTATACTATTAGACTCGTCTAAATTAGACAGTCATTTTAAGAACCCTGAAGCTCAAGTAAAAAAAATTCCGGTGAACGGAATTCGAGTGGACATTTTCTGGCAAGAAAAAAAGTGACCAAAAAATTCTAAAAAAATTCCAAAAAATGTAAAACATTATTCTAAGAAACTTTATTTCTTGGGTCGAAGCGGGATTTCTTACGGTTTAGTTCCAATAAAACTTGTTCCTTAATTTTATCCATTTTACATGCTTCAATAATTTATTGGGTCAAAACTGTAAGGAATTTCGCTTTGAGCCAAGAATTGAAGTTTCTTAAAATGATGTTTTACATGTTTTTGAATTTTTTGATAATTTTCTGGGCACATTTTTTGTCCTACTTACATTGTTCCAAATCAGTGTACCATTTGTTCCAACATAATACTTGCATTGTTCCAACAGAAAAATGTTTTATTTCTTTTCTTTAAAATACATTTTTCCGACATTTCTAACCTTGTTTTTCGAAATTTTTTATACTATTAGACTCGTCTAAATTAGACGGTCATTTTAAGATCCCTGAAACTCAAGTAAAACAAATTCCGGTGAACGGAATCCGGGTGGGCGTTTTCTGGCGAGAAACAAAGCGCCCAGAAAATTCTCAAAAATTCTAGAAAATGTAAAACATTATTCTTAGAAACTTTAATTCTTGGGTCGAAGCGGGATTTCTTACGGTATAGTCCCAACAAATTGTTGAAGCATGTAAAATTGATAAAATTAAGGAAAAAGTTTTATTGGAACTAAACCGTAAGAAATCCTGTTTCGATCCAAGAATTAAAGTTTCGTAGAATAATGTTGTATATTTTCTGGAATTTTTTGAGAATTTTCTGGGCACTTTTTTTCTCGCCGGAAAACGCCCACCCGGATTCCGTTCACCGGAAATTTTTTTACTTGAGCTTCAGGGATCTTAAAATGACTGTCTAATTTAGACGAGTCTAATAGTATAAAAAATTTTGAAAAACGATGTTAGAGATGTCGGAAAAATGTATTTTAAAGAAAAGAAATAAAACAATTTTCTCTATCATCTCTTTCATTTTATTTACCAATTTGCCACATTGCCCTTTTAAATTATCATCAAAACTACGTAGTTTTGATATGTCACACAATAAGCTCCTTGTCACAACTTAAGCCCTTCTCACGCTGGATCTCACCTATATATATATATATATATATGGGAGGGATCAAGTGAGAAGAGGACACTTTGTTATGTGAGAACTAGATGAAACGACGTAGTTTTGATACCTTTAATTAAAGATTAAATAAGAAAATGAGGATGGAGGAATTCGAACCTGGGTAAGGGCATAGGAAGAGTGTAGCGCCCACCATATACCACTGAGCCACTTGATTTTGTTTGTTCATTATACAATTCTTTTATTTATATATTATTAATTGTCTCTGATGCTAAAAAAAATATAATACTATATTTTTTAAATAAAAATACGTTTGCTTTAGTTTGTTCATTATACAATTCTTATTTATATATTATTAAATGCATCTGATGCTAAAAACTATATTTTTTAAATAAAAATATATTATATATTTTAATAAAATTTTATATTAATATTTTATTTATATAAGAAAATATATTTTTTAAAACATACGTTAGAACATATATTTTAACTTTTAAAACACGAACTATAAAGTTTAGAACATACGACATATTTTTTAGAACATACATTATGTTTTTTCGAACATGAGTTATAAATTATATTATAGAACAAATGCAAAAATGATCTAGATATCTACTGATTTTTTAGAAATTTATACTTAATTTTTAGAACACACACTATAAACTTTAGAACATACGTTATGTTTTTTAGAACATACGTTGTGTTATTTAGAATATGAGTTATAAATTATATTATAGAACAAATGCAAAAATAGTCCATATAATATTTTTTAAATAAAAATATATTATATATTTAATAAAATTTCATATTAATATTTTATTTATATAAGAAAATATATTTTTTAAAATATACTTTATAACATATATTTTAACTTTTGAAACACGAACTATGAAGTTTAGAACATACGACATATTTTTTAGAACATATGTTATGTTTTTTAGAACATGCGTTATGATTATATTATAGAACAAATGCAAAAATGATCAAGATATCTATTGATTTTTTTAGAACATTAGATTTAACTTTTAGAACACAAACTATAAACTTTAGAACACACGTTATGTTTTTTAGAACATAAGTTATGTTATTTAGAATATGAGTTATAAATTATATTATAGAACAAATGCAAAAATGGTCCATATATTTACTGATTATTTTAAAACAATATGCTTAATTTTTAGAACATCGTCCTTAACATTTTAAAACATAAATTGAAAAAATATAGAGGAATTAAATAAATAAGAAATTGGAGCATTTTCTTGGATTTATTTTTCTATTAATAATTCATTATTATGCACATTTCTTTTTTTTTCTATTAATAATTTATTATTATACACATTTATTTTTTTTTCTATTAACAATTCATTATTATGCAAATTTAATCGATATTAATAAGTGTATGCGTCAAATATTAAACAATAGAAGATACAAGGAGAATAGTATATTAAGCAGAGCGCGACATAATATATAAGTGAAATAATTGGCTTAGTGGTAAGGAGTATGGAGTGTGGGTATATATATATATATTAATCTACATATAAATATAGTTATAATTGATATTGCCGATTCTGTTTATGAATATTTTGAGGGTAAATTACACCCATGGCCACTGAACTTCATTTCTTCCCGGTATGGCCACTCAACTTTACACTTTTTAACACCGATGGCCACTCAATTTTAACTAACTTCTCAAAATGACCGTTAACAATCGTTAACGACCTCAAAATGAAAATATTCAAGAATTAAAGTTGTTCAGAACGTCATTTACTATAAAACCACATTTTTTATTTTCGAAAATCACATTTTTTGGAGCTTTCTCTCTCTACAAATTCACTTTCTCTCTCCTAACCAAACAACACTCAAATGACCTCAAAACGAAAATTTTCAAGAATTAAAGTTCCTTAGAATATCATTAACGCTTTAGATTTTTTATTTTTAGCCGTCAACGGTCGTTTTCAGGCGTTAAGTGGCCACCGGTGTTAAAAAGTGTAAAGTTGAGTGGCCATACCGGGAAGAAATAAAGTTCAGGGGCCATAATGTAAAAATGGGTAAAGTTCAGTGGCCATGGGTGTAATTTACCCAATATTTTGATGACCGATGTAGACTTTCTAGTATCTCAAATAAGACAGAGAAAAAGTCAGAGAGAAACCGTTGACAGGTGATCCCACTTCGATGATAAAATCTAATGAATATGGAGATGAGTATAGAGCTATTTGTGTATAATTTTTCACCCAAAAAGAATTTTTTCTTTAAATCAAATAAATCTCTAATTTTTTAAGTTTGTCTTTGAAATGTGGGGTAAATTTCATCAATGGTGTACAACCTTTACCTCATTTCACACTTTGGTGTACAACCTTCAATTTGTCTCACTAATATATACGAACTTATAGATGACCTCTCACTTTGGTGTATGACCGGTTAAAATGACTGGTCAATGCCTGGTCAACGTGCACCTCATCAGTTTTCAACTCCTAAAAGGTTAATTGACTCTTTTACTCTCTCCTTCTTCCTTACCCATTTTTTAATTTCTCTCTCTAGCCCCCCTCTCTCTCTCTCTCCATCTTTTTCATTTCTATTTGGGTTCAAATTTCTTTCTTTCTCTCTCTTCAAATTATTACTTTCTTTCTCTCTCTTAAAAAAAACCATAATCATAAAATAATTCAAATCTCTTTCATTTTGTCTCAGTATTAACAAACACTTTCCTATTTTATTTATTTTTTTCTCCAGCCACCATCTGCATATCAAAGCCACACAAGTCGCCACTGATCACCATCAACTCTTCCTTCGCAATTGTAGCTTACCCAATGTTCAGCCATATGATTCTTTCATCACGGGCGTTCAATCACATCTCATCTGGAAATCAAGACCAAATCCATGTTGGCGCGGTGGTCAGATTCCGGTGACTGGAAATTCCCTCCAACCTGTAGGCTCCACAAAACCAAAAATCATGATAATCAATGGATGTTCGAGCAATACCAAGTTTCCCCGAGTTGCCCCATTAGTCTTGAATCTTATACACGTCAAGGAAGTGATGTGATGAAGAAATTGGCAGCTTATGAGAACCTTTGACTGTTTAACTTAAATAATTTGAAGATTAAGCTTGTTCAAAAAGACAAAAAGATTTACTAGAAATTACCAATAATTGTAAATTATGTTCAACATTAATTAATAAATTGATATGATCATCGTTTTGAACAATTTTGACATTTAATGTTCATGTTATCCTGTGGAATTCCTAAAAGCTCTATAAACTTTACCTTGGATTATCTCATCTTCAAACTGCCTTTTAAAAATTAATCAGCAAAAAAAGGCCAAGCATCTTCGATTATTCTATTGACAAAGGTGTTTTTTTGCAGCCTCACCAATCCATCTCTCACTATCAATAATTATCTGTTTGTTGTTTGAATTTTTTTATGATTATGGATTTTTTTTAAGAGAGAGAAAGAAAGAAATTTGAACCTAAATAGAAATGAAGAATATGAAGAGAGAGGGGTTAGAAAGAGAAATTAAGAAATGGGTAAGGAAGAAGAAGAAGAGGGATAAAAGAGTCAATTAACCTTTTAGGAGTTGAAAAATGATGAGTTGGCGCGTTGACCAGGCGTTGACCAGTCATTTTAACCGGCCATACACCAAAGTGGGAGGTCACCTACAAGTTCGTATATATTAGTGAGACAAATTGAAGGTTTTACACTAAAGTGTGAAATGAGGCAAAGGTTGTACACCATTGGTGAAATTTACCCTTGAAATGTGTTAAAAATTAGGGTAATTAATTTATTAGTCCCTATATTTTGACAAAACACACTGTTTAGTCCCTGTATTTTCAAAAACACATGGTAAGGTCTCTAACCTTTTTCTCAGTGAACTGTTTAGTCATTCCGTCTGTTTGTTAGATTTTTTACCGTTTATGAATTCGGAAATGACTAAATTACCCTTTACTATTTACCTTCAAATTTCAGAAGAGGAAATCCAATTTAGAAGAAGAAACTATTTGTATGGAGAACAAGAAAAAGAACAGACCCAATGCTTACGAATTTGAAAGATTAAAAAGAAAATCAAGAAGAAGAACACTCAAAGTTGATTTCAGATGCAGTAGAGTTTAAAGGAAAGGAAAATAGAGGAAAAGAAGAATGCAAATCCAAATTGACTAACAGAATCTTCATGAGAGTCTAACGGCAGGGACTAAACAGTTCATCGAGAAAAACGTTAGGGACTAAATAGTTCACCGAGAAAAACGTTAGGGACTTTATTGTGTGATTTTTAAAATACAGGGACTAAACAGTATGTTTTTTCAAAATATAAGGATTAATAAATTAATTACCCTAAAAATTAAAATACCCTAAACTAATAGTCGATCCATGTGCTATTAAAAAAATTCCAGATAGACAAACTGAAAAAACCATTTTAGCGACGGATTTTTACGCGTCAAGCACTCCAAATTCATCGCTAAAATCGCACCCACAAATTACCGATGAAAATCACCGCATATTGTTAAAGTAAAACCTCTATATAGGAATACACTTGGGACTGGACTATCTGTATAACAATTGGAAGGTTATTACTAAATAGAGTTTGGTATAATAAAGTCTAATGCTCCTCCAGCCCCCTTAACTTGTCCAAATTGGTCATTTTACCCCTCAAACTCATCGAATGTTCTATTTACCCATTTAACTCCATAAAAATGGTATGTCTCACCCTTTTAACTTGTCCAAATTGGTCATTTTACCCCTTCACAACTCATTGAATGTCCTATTTACCCTCTTAACTCCATAAAAGTGGTATTTCTCACCCATTATGATCCTGTTTACGTCTTTAACTCCATAAAAATGGTATTTATTACCTATTTATAGTGCAAAATTAATAGGAATTATTCAAATGAATTTGAAAATATTTTTTTTTAATATCTACTTTTTATTTTGAAAAACATTATATGTAGGGATAAGGTACCAAAATAGGCCTATGGTTTTTGGGGAAGTATCAATTTAGGTTCTACGTACAAAATAGCACCAATATAGAATGTTTAAAAAAGGGTATCAATTTAGGCCTCGATAACGGATTGTAAGGGGTGAGAAATACCACTTTTATGGAGTTAAGGGGGTAAATAGGACATTTTATGAGTTGGTGACCTAAATGGACAAGTTGAGGGGGTGGAAAGTACCAATTTTATGGAGTTAAGGGGGTAAATAGGACATTCGATGAGTTGAGGGGGTAAAATGACCAATTTGGACAAGTTAAGGGGTTGTGGAAGCATTAAGCCTATAATAAAATTTCTCTAACACATATAATTTTAAATTTTAAATAATACCACTTGAAATTGGTTAAAATTATCATAGGCATGCATGGTTTATATATATTTAAAATTTCAATTTAGAGTTTAGGTTTTCAATATATAGATAATTGAAAGAGTTTAATGAGAAAATGTAAACATCAATGAGAATACTAAATATTTATAATTTCAAGTTGTAGTTTGGGTTTCCAACTCATAATAGTTTTTTTTTAATATTTTATGATTTAGTTTGAACTCTTAATATATATATATATATATATATATATATACATATAATTATTACTATATGGAGGCATAATTTCTAAAGGTGAGACTTGAAAAGTGTATAACAAATAACGTTTGAGAGGTTATTCCTATTTATAACCGGCCCAAGTTGGGACTGAGTTTTTTTTATAACAAAATAGAGGTTATTCCTATATAGAGTATTCCTATATAGAGGTTTTACTGTATTATGGGATTGCCACTTTTAACTGCACGGGAAGTTTTAATTGCTCCTATTCGTGATTTATTTATTTTTATATTATTTTTTTTTTTGTAGAATTTTTTTTTTTTTTGTATCTAATAAATTATTTGGGGCGCGAAATTTTTATACAAGTGTATACTCAAACTCAAAATGCATAAAACTTAACTCAAATGAAAGGATCTAAAGCAGAAGAAAACATGATTGGTAGATGATAAATTAGGGGTATTTGCTTTTATTCTTAAACCCCAAATCTAGTTTTATTGTTTAATACTAATAAACTATTATATATATTTTTTATAATTAAGTTAATTGTTGTAATATCCATATTGGATTCTATCTTACTTTCCATGCGTTTTTGGATACATGTAATGTTGGGTGAAACTCAATCAAAACCAACAAAAACTAACAAACCATGAACATTATACGTAAAAGTTACTAAACGTGTGTGAAAGTGACTAAAGTGGGTTTAAGTGACTGAAATTGGATCAAACCCAACCAAAATCAACAAAACATAACCAATATATATCATGTTAAAATCAATGAATGTGTATTAAAGTGGGTGAAAGTGGGTTAAAGTTACTGAAATTGAATGAAACCTAACAAAACATAAAATATATATCATGTGAATGTGACTAAAGTTTATAATAGTGATCGAAAGTAAGTTAAAGAGCAACAATGTTGACTGAAATTAATAGAAATTAGATGCAATCGAGTGAAATTAGATGAAGCAATTACGAAATTTTGCTAATTCGTTGAAGTACATTTATTAAAATTGAATTAAATGAGTTAAATATTATCTTTTGGCGGTTGAACAATTTATTTATTTATGCAAACACATGTTATGAAAAAATACATCTAAATGTCATTCTCTTTCTCATCCACGTAAAAAATATTAATAACTAATGTTTTATATTAATAAAGAATCAATTTCTTTATTAAGATATATTTGTTGATAGAAATAGAACAGTGAGAGAGAGAGAGAGAGAGAGAGAGAGAGAGGAAAGTCGAATTGTAGAGAGAGATAGAGAGAAGTCGGTTAGAGAGAGAGATTGTGATTGTGGTTGGGTAAATTCCCTTGATTAGGGTTTCATTGATAATAATGTATATGTATGACATGTATTATAAACCTAATATACTCCTGATAAGAACATGTATAATCCTACTATACTTTTAAGAGTATGATACAAGTATACCTCTATAGGTATTAGGAGAGTAATTATCCTGAAGATAATTAGTAGAGATAATACAGAAGATTATCTCTAACACCCCCCGCAAGCCGATACCGATCTTGAACTAATAGTCTGGAGTGAAGTCGCTCAAATCGTAGACTAGGGAGCGGCTTGGTCAGAATGCCAGCCACCTGATCATCAGTTAGAATGAAGCAAACGCTGAGAAAACCATTGGTGACTTGTTCACAAACAAAATGATAGTCAAGCTCGATATGCTTCGTACGAGCATGAAACACTGGATTGGATGTGAGATAAATAGCACCAACATTGTCGCACCATAGTTGCACAGGTTTTGGTATTTGAAAGCCCAAATCGTGTAAAAGCGATTGAATCAACAGAAGTTCGGCCGTAGCATTCGCAACTGCTTTGTATTCACTTTTAATGAATGAGCGTGCTATCGTTGGTTGCTTGCGAGTTTTCCATGAGATGATACTCTTGCCAAGCTAAATGCAGAAGGCACCCGTAGATCGTCTATCATCAGGACATCCACCTCAATCGCTATCAGAATAACAATGTACATTGTCAATGGGTTTGGATGACATCGTAATGCCATAATTCAGAGTGCCTTGAAGATACCGAAGGACCCTCTTAACACTCTTCCAATGTTCGTCCGTCGGGCAATGAAGAAATTGACATAATTTGTTAACATCAAAGGCAATATCAGGGCGAGTGAGGAGGAGATACTGAAGTGCACCCACAATACTGCGATATTCATCCCCAGATGGAAGGCTAGTGCCTAGTGATTTTGATAGCGTTGAGGTTGTCGCCATGGGTGTGGAGATCGATTTAGAATCAGCCATTTTGACCCTATCCAGAATGTCAGATGCATATTTGGCTTGGCATAAATGAATGCCTTCTTTGGAATATTGAATTTCAATGCCTAGAAAGTACTCGGTCTTGCCCAGATTGCAAATTGGAAACTCCTTTTCAATAGAACCAATTGTATTAATAATATGATCCGGGGTATTTCTTGTGATAAGAATATCATCCACATAACATAGTATATATGTTTGTGATTTACCCTGGTTGTGAACAATGAGAGGGTTATCTGCTAGAGACATTTTAAAGCCAAGAGAGACTAGAAAATTCCATAAACGTGTGAACCACTCACGAGGTGCTTGTTTCAGCCCATACAAGCTCTTACGGAGAAGGTACACATAGTTAGGTTGTTCAAGATCCCTAAAACCTTGAGGTTGTTCCATGAAAATTGTTTCTGATAGGTTTCCATGAAGAAACGCATTAGACACATCAAGTTGATTGATGAACCATCCATTTGCTGCAGCTACAGTAAAGACGATTCGAATGGTGGTTGCTTTAACCACAGGGCTGAATGTTTCTTTGTAATCAATCCCGGATTTTTTAGTGAAGCCACGCGCTATAAGTCGAGCTTTATATCGATCAACAGAACCATCACTTTTTCTTTTTGTTCGAAATAGCCATCGAGAGGTTATAATATGTCTTCCAGGAGGTCTAAGGACAAGTTTCCAGGTTCCATTATCAAGCAATGCCTTAATCTCCTCAGACATCACCTTACGCCATTCCGGAGATTTTGTGCTTTGCCAAAGCAAGTGGGATCAATAGTGCCATCAACATGCGAGAAAAGAAGTGCTTCGAATCTACCACGAGAATTCAGAGTAGTGCAGCGCAATTTCATGCCATGTCGACGAGGAAGCACATGTCTGCGGTGTCGTCGAGTTAGAACTCGAGGAATGCGAGGCATCATGCCCAAACCAGACACTGATACGGTCATAGAGCCAGGCTGCGGTGGTGCAGGAATTCGTTGATTGCTTGATTGATATTCAGGGGCAAGCGTCGGACGGAGAACCGTGGTGATGATGTGAGACATAAGGGCGTTGGATACTACCAATATTGACGCTGGGAGTTCAGGGCAGGGACGCTGCTAGAGGCGTCCAGAACGGCAGTAGATGCAGTGAGATTTTATGGAAGTGCATCCGCAGCAGATTTCGCGGTACCTGCAGCATCCCGACCATCAGTAGTTTCTGTAGCAGCCGTAGTGCAGGGATCATTGCGTGGAGAATCAGCAACCACTAGTTCGTGAAGCAGCCACGGGGCAAATTCGATGATATGCGAAGCACGAGGAGGTGAAGTTGTAGTGGGAGCAGTTGGGGAGTGAGAACAAGACACATGGAATATATTTGATGGAGGAGAAGAAGAAGTGGTTATAAGAGGTTGTAAAGGAATATTACCTGGATACGGTCCAAGTAGCGATGGAAGCTCATGAGTTTCAGCAGTAAATTCAGCGCTAGTAGTAGGTGACGATGCCATAGGTTGCACTGCTGGAAAGACGTCCTCCTAATGTCGAACGAATTTACATATGTAAATTCTTTTGGTTAATAGATCAAGACACAGTGCATCAGAGTGATTAGATGACGGACCTAAGTAAACACATAATTTAGAGCGAAATTCAAACTTGTGTCGATTGTAAGGTCGAACTAATGGAAAAATACCACTTCCAAAAATACGTAGAGATGAATAAGAAGGTTGTTTTTTGTGAAAGAGAAAAAACAGTGATTTATCACAAAGAAGTTTGGTAGGAAGAATATTAATCATATGCATGCTATGAATCATGGCATAATTCCAAAAACAAAGAGGTAGGGAAGCATTGGCCAATAAAGTAAGACATCTATCAACATGTCTAATTTTTCGTTCAGCAATACCGTTTTGAGCATGAGTATGAGGACATGCAATTTTATAAATAATACCATTTGTTTGTAGGAATGGTTGAAGTGCTTGAAATTCACCCCCAAGATCAGAATAGAAATTCTTAACTCTAGCATTGTACTGATTTCTAATCATGGCATAAATTTTTTGAAACATAACAGCAACTTCACTTTTATTTTTTAAGCAAAATAGTCATCCAAAACGACTGAATTCATCAATGATAATAAAAAAATAACGATGTCCATTAAAAGAAAGAACAGAAGCAGGGCCCCAAACATCCAAATGTAAATTTTCAAAGATGTAGGTGCTAGAACGCACAATTGAATGTAAAGAAGTTTAGGCTAATTTTCCTACAGGACAAAATAAACAACTACTAATTGGTGTTGTTGACACAAGCTTATTGTTCTTCAAAATTTTGCTAACTGTTTGATTCTGACAATGCCGCAACCGTGCATGCCACCGTTCAAAGGACACCTTCTTCCCTACTAGCGCTTCCTTTAAGCTTGGTGGAAGCACATAAAGTCCATCCTTACTCAGACCGCGTAACAGGATTTTCCCAGTTACTTGATCCTTGACAAGAAAATGATTAGGCCAAAATTCAAAGAAGCAAGAGTTATCTCTAGAGAATATTTGAATAGATAATAGTGATTTGGTTAGCTTAGGAACAAGTAAAATATCATTAATATTGAAATTATGAATTTTAGAGTGACCCAAATGAGAGATTTTCAAACCTTGTCAGTTGTCAAACTGAACTGTATCATAACTTGGGTATGTATGCATGAGTTGAAGTTGATGTGGATTAGCAGTCATGTGGTTTGTGGCTCCAGTGTCCGGATACCAGGGCTGGAGCGGACCATTAAAAGGATCCGTAGAAGTTTGCCATGCTGCATATGCATGTGGTCCAGAACGATGATGTGTTGCATACCCGTTTGGACGTTTACATTTGTTTGCCCAATGATCAAGATCACCACAATTGAAATATTTTCCACCCCTCCTCTTTTTATTTCTTTTTGCAGCAACATTAGGTAAAATAGTAATAGTCGATACATTTGCTTCAAGAGAATTGGCGCTGGGAGTGGGTAATAGGAATTCAGACTTTTTTGTTGTTGAATGAATCAACCCCTCAACCGTTTTCAAATTTCTCAATAATTCATAAAAACCAATATGCATGCCCTTTTGAGTGATGAGATTCTGGATAGATGATTTGAATGCCTCACCAACATTCTTGTATAGCAAATGAGGCAAGAGATGCATGGGATATGGGTTGCCTGCGGCAGTAAGGTCATCCAGAATGGTTTTTAATTTTTGCATATATTCACTAATTAACATGTCATTTTGTTCAAGTTCTTGTAATTCCAGACTTAATTGAAATTGCCTAGAATCGGTGATAATACCATAGGCTTGCTCAAACGCCACCTAAATACCCTCCTCAGTAAGTCTATGCAACAGTAAAGACATAACAATGTTCTCAAGATCATCCCAAACAGTGTAAGCAGGATTGAGTAGCAGATTATCAGGACCAGACATAAAACTACTTCGAGACAAAAAAAAAATTGGAGGTAGTGGATTGTTGCTAATAATATGCTCAAAGTAGTGATGAGATTTTAAAGTAGACATAATAGCCATTCTCCAAGCTTTGTCATTATGTGGTGTTAATTTTATATGAGTGGTTGTATGAGTGGGAGCTAGGCGAGTCATATGAATAGAATTTGTTGTGGAATTAGAATAAACAGGATTCATAGATGAGAAATGATGTTCATGATTAGGACGAGGTTGAAAAGTGGGACCAAGATTAGTAATAAAAGAATATGAAGCATGAGTATGTAATGAGGAGGGTATTTGATAACTATGGTAAGAGGGTGGGGGTCCAAAGCCAAGTCTAATAATTTGTTGAGAGTGATTACCTGGTGGAGGAAATAATGGAGGAGCCGTATGGTTCTGTCTAGTACGAGGAATAGCACAAGAATCCTTGTTATCAAATAAATATGTGGATGTTACGGATGATTGCTCTGGAGTAGTGAATGGAGACTCGAATTTCCATCCGAAAGAAGGCTGTAGAGACGAAGCGGAAGCAGCGGCCATTGTAAATTCAGTGCCAAAAGCGGACTGACCGGTGCCCACAGAAGTAGCCACAGAGGTAGCGACGAACGAAAAATTTCCAGCAGTGGCACCGTCGACCCTGTTGGACAGAGACACAGCGGAAGTGGCTGGTTGTGCAGAATCAGACTGATTTCCGATGGGCATCTGTGAGGGAATTGAGTCGGACATGGTTGGATCGGTTGTTGCTCTTGAGTACCATGTTGATAGAAACAGAACAGTGAAAGTGAAAGAGAGAGAGAGAGAGGGAGAGAGAGAGAGAGAGAGAGAGAGAGGAAAGTCGAATTGTAGAGAGAGAGAAGTCGGGTAGAGAGAGAGAGAGATTGTGATTGTGTAAATTCCATTGATTAGGGTTTCATTGATAATAATGTATATATATGACAGGTATTGTAAACCTAATATACTATTGATGAGAACATGTATAATCCTACTATACTTCTAAGACTGTGATACAAGTATATCTCTATAGGTATTATAAGAGTAATTATCCTGAAGATAATTAGTAGAGATAATACAGAAGATTATCTCTAACAATATCATCCAATATTAATCGTTAGTTGTCTTTCTTTTTTTAATTGAAATGAAAGCATAGTACATGTCACCATCTCTTTCTCTTTCGAATCTTACAACTTGTTTGCAGTATTACCTACTAGTAAGGTTGTAAAAAACGCATAAAAATTAATCGGAGATTTATTAAATTTGTATTTTATATTTTTTATTTATTAATAAATTGTTATAGAAATTCAATTAAAATAAGTATTATACTATTTAAAAATAATAAAATAAAATTATTTAATATAGAAAAACATGTATGTAATAAAAATATGCAAACATAACATTTCAATAACAATATGAACGAAACAACTGAAAAATAAATTATAATAAAACAAAAAAATAAATTCATAATAAAAAAATATTTTTATTCATCATTACTTAGGCGTCTAAGTGGCCTAGACAGAGCCCAGCCGGCTAAAAATCACTTAAAGAACAAAAACACTCAAAAGAACTATTCGGCAAAAATCGGGACGGATTCTCAATTTCGAAAACGAAATCTAACCAATCCATAAATGTGACACTGTGACATATAAGTACGAGATTACAATTTTAAAGAACATGTCTGTAATATATTCCAATAGGAATCCGATGAGAATGAGGTATGGACCCAAAACAGTTATGTCAAGTTTTCCATATGCTTTATTATTTTCGGACCAATTTACGGAGGTTAGTAATATAAATGTTTCAATACTTGCAAAATTTTGCTGTTCCTTTTAACTTGCATGGATTCAAGTTATCCTTTTTGTTCTTATTTTTGTTTATGTTATGATGAGGCATTTGAGCTTCGGGTGAGACCAAATTCGTATGATCAAATCGGACCGTCCAACTATTAGATTAATCACAACCTATGGGCATTATAGACTAATTGGAGGATCCAAAACCTACATAAAGGCTACAAGTAAATCAGGAAATGAATCTTTTCTCTTTACATTATATTTCTACCGATGGTTATCCTTACTAACTTGATCATCGGAGCTTACACAAAGGACCGTTCCCAGCGCAAGGAATCCAATTCCGATAGACTTATCATTTTTCAGTACTCATACCTCAATAATTAGTGTGGTGAGTGTGAACGACTAATAAGTCATTCTGCGACAATCTCTAAAAAATGGTAGGAACACCTTCTACCCATCGGACCTCCCCCCACAAAAGAAGTCGTTAAAACTAGCCAACCTCCCAAGTTGAAGGGAATGGACACGACTGTTGTCAACATCAACTTCGAGGACGGGATAACAGTAGAAATGGATTCTGAAGACGATTCTATGGACCCTATAGCAAGAATGGAGAACACCTTTCGGGATTTTCAAGCCGTTCAAATCTGGCATGCAAAAACACACGACAAATGATGGAAACTCAAAAAGCCATACAGGAAGATAATAGAAAGCTATGGAAACTCTTACGAGCCAAAATCCTCCTGCATAAGACCTTGCCTCCGTGGAACTGATCAGGATATCTAAAGGTAGCGACGTCCCCCATACGATAGGACAATCCTCAAATGAACACGCCAACATAGACAGTCAATAAGTGTCCAAAACAGTTGAAAAGGCCCCGATTGACCAACGGAAGAATTTGGAAGTCAAATTTTAGAGGTTCTTAACAAAAAAGCACTAAGTGGAGTCATTGGAAGAACCCCCCTAGTCCAACACATTATCGAAACCAGTTTCCCCAAAAATTAGTAAACCCCGCAACTACCGACTTATACAGGCATCGATGCCCAAATGAGAATTGCGCCACTTTTATAAACATGATCAATCTCTATTCCAATGAAGATCATGTCAATATGTAAACTTTTCTCCACAACTCTGGCAAAAGTAGCTCAAGAATGGTACAAAGGCATAAAGCCCGACTCTGTGGACTTATTTGACCTATTAAAAGACATGTTCGTTGCCTGATTCATAGGGGCGCTAAAAGCAAAAAGAATAAATTCAGACTTGAATAATGTGAAGTAGCGACTAATTGAGCCCCTATAGTGATATCTAACTCAATTTCACATGTCATTCCAAGTGAAGCCGATGAACTTGGAAGTGGTCATCAACGTCCTAGCCAAACGAATGACGGTGAACCTTACAGGCAGAAGTGTTATACCAACCCTCTCCAATCCTTCTAGAAGCTAATGGCCATCAGACAAAGCTTCACCCATTACGATGATAGCATATGACCCGTAGACTATGAGGAAGGAGTAGAAGACAAAGCCAAGAAAGAGCATATTCAAAGAGAGAAGGGAAAGCCAAGAAAGAGCATATTCAATGAGAGAAGGGAAAGCCAATGACTAATAAGAAGTAACCTCGAAATCATATTGTGGGACTGTCTGACATAGAAGTGTCAGTACTAGGTACGATCTCGCTCCCCCTCCTTTTTGAAAAAGAGGAGAAACTAATAGAAACATAGAACGATTGGATCGTGGTAGACAATCTCCTAACATATAAGATATAAAGATATCATATGTCGACTTCTGCTCTCAGGTATCAATGCTACCATCAACATCCACGACCTAACGATCACTATCCCCAATGTAAAGGGAATAGTTTGGCAATAGCTAAACTCAACCTTAAGCATTGGCAACATCGTCGATTTAGATAAGAGCAACGAACCAACGAAAATGACGATTAACAAGTAGGAGAGCAATGGTTTTAAGAAACTGTGGATATATCCAACGAATTAAGAGACATTCTATAGTGAGTTGAAATGTGCAATAACAAAGATATCCCATTAAAACCTATAAAGGCAAAAATCAACGAAACAAGAGCACGATCAAAATTGAATGAGGAAGATTTCAAAACCATCATTGAAAAAGAACCTCAGGATTTTTAATGTTGGGTTTCAACTTCAAACTCAGTTTAAGGGAGAATAAGGAACGACCAACTCATAGAGTCGAGACAGGAGTCATAGACAAAAGAGGCACGAAATGAAGCAAGATTGGAACTTTGAACGAACAAGACCAAGCATACCTTGTGTTTCCTCCCCAACTTTAACGATGGAAAATTGAAGAGATCCAATAGTGCGAATAAGAATAAAGAATTGCGAGCAACAACAACTTGAATTCGAGTACCAACAATCATCAACATCAGACAAAAATTTTGGTAAATCAAAGTAATTAAATACTTGAACAACAATGGAAGTGTTTTTACCTTTATCTTGTGAATAATGGTTATAATATTATTCTTTTCTTGATGTTTGGGTTCAATTGTGAATATTGATACAATTACATTTAATATATTAGGGTACCAACATTCACATTTTTATATTATAAATATTGTGGTATATCCTTTGTTTATTTTGCAAGGTGCAAATTTGAAAAGAGGCGTTTGAAGGGAAAGCTTAAAGTTTGAACAATGGCAAAGCATTGAGAATGTGAACAGACAAAAACTGAAGCAAATGTCGGGTAGTTGTTTGTGAAGGTTCCAATGGCAAGTCAAGGTTAAGGTCCTTCATCGACGTACTGAACCATTTAACCCCAATCATCGGGGACAACTCTAGTAGGAGAGGGGAGATTAGAGGGATTTGAACCCATAAAGACCCCATGATGGTATATTATGGTAGTTGTATTGAAAGACTTGATAGATTATAGAAGAAAATGGGATAAAAAAACCCTAATTCGAGAGAGAAGACTCGAATGAGGATCCTTAATAGAAAACAATTTTTCAAATTTCAAAAACTTTAAAGAATTAGTTTCGAGGAATGAGCTTACAATTGCAACACACAAAAAAGTTTTTCAGCCGAAGATATTCACGTTGCAAATTGCAGGAGCAACAGAGTGAGAGTTGAAGTTCAAACCATTTCAAGAGACAAGCAAACAACGTGAAAACTCAAGTAGAGTTGAAGTGCAAGCAGAGATCAGTTTGAAAAATATCAATGCACACAACATATACAGAACCTTGGTAGCAATCGATGGCAAAGTAGAACTCTCTAGAGGAGATGCATTAATCCTCAAAGTAAAGGGGAAATTTGTCAAGGACATTGATCTACTTAGAGTAGAGGAGAATGTAAGAAGGCAGTTTGACCATAGGCAAATATGGATACCGTGGTGTTAGGTCTCTGCCACCCCTTGGGTTAATAGTCGGTACTGACTTAAGCGATCTACCCAGTCTGTCATGAACAGTGAGAGTTCGGCATTCGATCTTTGTAAAAGGAGGTAGGTGTCTCCATAGAGTGTAACACTGTAGGCTCCGAGATAGCCCCAAGTGCATGCCCTTTATAGGGTAAAGTTTATATACAAATAGACCCTCTGAGACAGAATACCGACAGACGTATTGACGGAACACTTATAAGGGATAGATATCCCTTCGGCAGGAGTTGGCTGGTAGAGACTCAGGGAAGTCTTAGCGTCACACGAGGTTTTGGCCTGGCTCAGACCTATCCCCGTGACCCCATCGCCATGGGACACCTAACTATAGAGAGAAAGACATCTAGCCAAAGGAAATACATTGAGCATCAACTGAGCCAACCAAGACCGCACTAGTCATCAACACCTTGATAAAAAAGAATTGAACTCCATCTCTTTTTCTTCCTTAGTTTCCCGGTCAGATTACTTATTAGAAGTAAAAGCATCAAAATAATTAGAAATAACATGAGAATAAAAATCATTCCAAAAGGAAATACACAAAAACATTTTTCATAGCTACCAAGAGAAACCAAGCTGTGCTTGTTATTATGCTTCACTTTATAAAATCCACGAGCAGCTCATTTTTCTAACTAGGCCAAAATGAACATACATCAATAACAACTTTGGACTTAATCTTGCTCTTAGACTAGCAATTTCCTTATAAGAGTGTAGATATACCAACTGCTACTAATTAATACTAAAAATACAATTAAATCCCAATATCATAACAACGTATACATTTTGGGAAAGAACTTACTAGTAAGATGAATGTGTTGAGATCCTTTTGCTATAGCTCATTCTTCCCTGTCTTCCAGTTTATGCTTGTAAAAGACCGGTGGCGGATTTACTTCAGACTTCCAACAATCTGAGCCGGAGCATACACTATCTGCACTGCACAATCAACAATACATACATGTACATAGACTCTTCCCTATGTTTTGGGTGAGAGAACATGATTAGAATCCAAAGTATTTGGCAATTCTAGGTGCTTTCCTTGCACTGTAATTTCTAACTGAATTGTCATCTAATTTTACAAACTCAATCAACAAAAGAAACTGTATTCCTGAAATCTGCAAACAAAATCCGGATGGTTGTCCATGAGCTGGGAATCAGGAAGACTGTGAAAGAAAACTGGCAATTTTTTATATGGGTACCTCTGCCTATCACTTTACACTTTTACAGATTCAAGTAAGATCCACTATGAGAATTTGGTTGGGAAATTCATTTCCACAAACATACAAGAAGAGTTACAGATTGCTAAAGTGGAAAGAGAAAAAAGAAGAAAAATTCCTATCTACAAAAACATGAGGTCGATAAACAGATACATTTCTACAAAAATGTTGTCAACCAACCATATTTACACAATTAATGGCTCAATCACGCTAGCTTACAAGGTGTTACATAGCAGAGCTGCTAATGAGCCATTCTCTTTCTCAAGTCATCACTTGGCAAATTAGAACAAGTCATATACCTGGGAAATTGTTTCAAGAACATCTTTATACACTTGTCCCAAAGTGACTTCTATACAAGCAGAAAATGCCATTGTCAAGTCGTTCGTGTTGACGTAAAAGTATACAGAAATATAAGGGTTAATCTGATTAACAGATCAACTCACACCTACCTTGACTCCCAGAGCAAGGACATCAGAAATATCACGAATTTGATAAAAATCTGTGAAAGCGTTGTACTCTTGCTTGAACCTGATCATGACTTGAAGATTTCACGTGAGATAACTTTCTTTTTTTCTTTTTTAATCGAAAGAAGAAATCCTCCGTATCCAGAGCATATGAGATCTGCCAAAGTTGGTTGATATTTAGCAGTTGGAATTTTAAGTAGGGAGAAAAACAAATAAAATTCATGAAACACCAATAAAAAAGAAAGAATAAATGAATTAACTACAAAAGGATGGTGTGTTGTTATGAAACTATTTTAAAATTCTGTCGTTCAGAAAATATTGAAAAAAGAGCAAATTGCATACGTATACATCAAGCATAAGCATACCAATAAGAAACAACAGTTAAACCTTAACCACTGAAGAACAGAAATGATACAATTATCTATATGCAATACAATCAATTAAACTATCAGAGATGAATGCCAACATATTAGCTCAATGCAACATTCCATGGTTGCATTACTGTCTATCAATTTCAAAGCGAGTACATCAGCACAAAGTTTCTTCGGTTGAACAAATCAATATATAGCTACATATATTGGCATGTAATAATTATCATCCATAAAATGATATAAAAATCATTCCAAGAAACAATAAGGGATCTCTAGTTGGCCAAGTGAAACATGTTAATCCAGTGCTTAACTTGGGTGAAAAGTTATAACCCTTATCCCAGAACTTCAGACCTGCTGGATTATCTAGACCACAACAAGAGCCAAGATACATAAAAAGAATGAAAAGGCAGTGTTTGGCATAGAAAAACAAAAAGAATTGTCTCAATAAAATAAAATAAAATGAAAAGGCAGCGTTTGGCATATAGGGCAAATGACTAAAAAAACTTCAAACTTCCAATTTAATTGCAATTTTCGCTAATCATTTATAAAGTGTAACCTAGTATTTGGTATCAATTTTAGCTGAGCGCCAATAGAACAAAGTTAGGAGCACATGCACATGTCAAAAAACAAATGTGCTTATTTATTATAACTTTACATAAGCATATATATGGTAAAGAATGAAGGATAGGTGCAGAAGAGATGATGTAAACAACAATAGATTTTTTTCCCTTAAGTATTAGTTAATGAATAAATAATTTTTAATGGTTAACAGTTTTTGTTTTTATTTTTGATAATATAAGAATTGAAGATGCTAGGTTTTGAGTGCAGCACTTCTAAACTCTAAATATAATTTTATTAACACAATTTTCTTTTAAAATATTCAATGAATGAATTAAAAGGTTCTTAGCATTTACCAATTCGGAGTTAGGCAACAACTGACACTAACTCGAAAGGTTGCACATGATTTTGAGAAAATCAAATGGATTGATCATAACTGCAATATGACGAGGGTGTATGGATTTTCTTATCACTTAGCCAAGAATGAACTGATTGTGCCCGAGTGTTCTTCAGGCAATACAAGCATGAATTGAGAACATAAAATGTTCCTCAAACAGCAATTAGTCCTCTAGCACATCAAACCATTCCAAGAATAAGTTTCAGAAAATATAAATAAGAAAAAGTGAAATACGTAAACTGAAAGCAAATAACTTCTAGCAGGCAAATGGTAACATGCATTAGTAAATGCACACAATGGTTTGCAATAAAGAAAAAAATAATAAAAAATAAAAAGAAAAAAGAAAAAAGCAACACACCTTGTATGAATTACAGGAAACCTTGCACTCCAAACCATTGAATGTTTTAACACCTTCCATGGCCATGCTTAAAGCAGAGCATTCATCGAGGCTAGTATATTTCCGCTTGTTTCTGAAAATATCAATTAAAATAATATACATATACAAAAGAATGCAATCAATATGATATCCAAGTTCAGCAATGTATCTCTTCTTTGTAATATGATCAACGTGCATGTACAATTGCATATAGCTCAACCGAAGTAAACAAGGGAAAGAATGAAAAAAGCAGGAATTGCTTATAGATACTCATACATCTTCATACACTAGTCCAATAACAAAACTTTAAAAATAGTCTTCTCTTCTATCGGTGGAGAAAAACAAATGAAGTACTGAACTGTGAATATAGGAAGCATTATGTTGCTACCTCTGCAGTGAAACGCCATGTGATTCCTTTTTGCTAGGAAAAATGGACAGAAAGTCATTATGTAAATATGCTGCAAAATTAGGATCCACAGCAACTGCCAAGACATCAGGCTTCTCCGTTACATTATCCATCAGTTGGATGGACAAACGAGATGGAGCACATGCCTGTACAAAGGACCCAGAAAATTTTATGAACTACATTGCAGTGATGGTAAAGAAAAATGTGTAGGGAGAGGGTGCATATGTCATGTAGATAGGGAAAAGGACTCACAAATTCCAAGCGATAAATGTTCTCCTCATGAAGAAGGAAACGGGCATTATCATAATATACTGAGTCAATGAATTTTCCAGTTTTCCGGGTTTTTTCGTACTCATATAATTGAAATATTTTAGCGTCCATATCATCAGTCGCAACAGTTTGGAGCTGCAAGAAGAGCCATACTTCAGAATAACTACAAAATAACATTACTAATACATAAGAAGAGATTTTAGTAACCGAACCTGTTTGATCAATTTATATATTAGCTTATCCAGTGTGAATAATACATATGACTGATTTCCAATAATAGCTCTGCATTCATCCTCAAACTTGGAATTATCAGCAGATCCATCAAGCAAATTGTACAGTGCACTCATAAATCTGTGGTGTTTAAATCACGACAAAATAATTATGAACTAAACAAAAACTAGTTACAAACAAAAAAAAAAACTCAAACATAAGGACAAAAGAAAAATATTGAATTACTAAGTTTAAATACATTTATACACAGGATTTTCAGAGAAAATATAGCTACTTTTTCACAAGTAGAACTTCACAGTTTCTAGAAAGTCCTTTCTTCACATGATTTAATTATCTTCTTCATGCAGTAGATCTAGTTCTCAGACGCTGTGAACCACATGCAATCATGCCGTGCAGTAACAGAAACTATACTTTCTTTTAGGCTCTTACACAATAAATATACAGGTTTTACACTAACAAGTTGACCAGATCTAAGCTAAATGGAACTCGGATTGATAATGCCTCTGGAGTCGACCATTGAAAAGTTTAAGCTCGTGAGCCAGCTTGTTTCAAGTCTCTGGATTGACAGTGAAAATGAATATAGCCTCTCATAGATAATCTAATCCTAAGCTCATGGGTAACCATGAAAACAAGTATAGCCATTTTTGGTTTTTAAAGAATAAAAAAAGTTTAGTATAACATATACATATTCAATTAAAATCAAACACTAACACAGAGTCCAAATCTGGGTGCTTAGCAGAAAATATGTATGTTATTAGTAAAAATAATTCCTAATATTTTCTAAATAATCTACAAGCTTTCAAAATGAGTTAAAAAAAAAAAAAAAAACTATATTTTCCTCTCTTATGTAATCTTTTTTTATGTATATATACATATAATTATAAGACTGTATCCATATATTTTGTTATTTACATGTTCCCTCACGTTTTAGTTTATTTTATTTTAGAAATATTGTTTCCGTTTCAGTTTCCATGTAACACAGATTGACAGTATATAGTTTTGATGATAACCATTTTTAATAATTAAATACTATCTAAGCAGAAGCTTGATTCATTTGCAACCGCATTTACAGAAAAGGATAATATACCTGGCATATGGATTAAGGGAACAAGCATCCTTAGAAGTTCTCCATTTCGTTTCGCCGCAGGTTGAATTTGTCTTTGCTGATAAAATTCTTTCATAAAGAGTCTGGCATTAAAATAGAGAACAATATTAAGCACAGTTAAAGGTTATATTTAACTTCAGCACTAAAATACATTTTTGTTTCCAAGTATGGAGGAACTAAACATGCTATAATGATTAAAAGGGGAAGACGCATTTTAGTTAAGTTCCATACCTGATGAAGCCTAAAAAGCACATAGAAATCATCATTTCCATAGAATTTCCAAGACTGTTTCCTTTCTCCATCAAGTGAACTAGGTGAAACATGTCTCAGAAGAGGCTTGGCAGAAAACAGAAAACTTTCCGGTAATGGCGTGTCACCAAACTGTGCATCAGCCATGCCCTCGGCTTCACCTTCACTTTCAGGCTTCCCATCAGCATCATCATGTTCCACATCCTCTTCATGCTCTTCGCGAGAGCATTCATCTCCAGCAGACCCACTGCCAGATGCATCATCACTATCCTCATCATCTGCATCTGCTTCTACATCATTTTCTCCTCCAGTGTCTTGACATTGTAAATCTTCCATATTACCAGATTCATTCTGCCTGCTTTCAACGGTGTTCTTTCCTTTGGATATATCCTGGACAGCATTATCTCCATAATTGTCCTCCTCAAAGTCACCATTGGGGGATAGTTCACCCTCTTCCTTTTCCATTTTGGAGGGTCCAGTGGATTCTTCATGGCATCTGCTAGATTTAGTGCTATTCATCAACACTTCAATAGCTGGCAAAGCAGATTTAGGACCAGTTCCATCCTGAAGCACCTAAACACGTTTTTTTATTGGAAAACAGATAATAATCTGGGGGAGGGGGGGGGGGGGGAATAAAATGTAAGAAAAAAAAAAAAAGAATCTTTGTCATTCAAGTAAAGAGGCCAGTTCTACCATCAACGGAGGAAAACATAAAAGGGTACAGATAATAGAAGAAACAAGATTTGAGACCAACTGACGCAACTGCAATCAACTAACATGAAAGGAATCTAAAATAGGTACTTCTAATGGAAATCAAATTAATAATCAAGAGGAGAAAAAAAAAACGAAAATGATAATAAAAGAAAGAAGGTAGGAAAGTGGGGAAAATGGGGTGAACAAACCAACACATTTACAGCCATGGAAAGAAGGACCTGAACTTGTAAGCAGTTTAAATACGTACCTCTGATGAATTTCCAATTTCTATTGGAGCTTTAAGTTTATGATTCTCAAGAGTATCAACACTGGGCATGGAAAATGTTGAACCAGCTCCTTAAGATACCAATGACATTGCAACAGAATTATCAGAAGATATTACAGAGATCACTAACTAATAATAACCAAATGCCAAGAATCATGGAAAGACATTAATCAAGTGATGAAGAAACACACCTCCCCCACCGATGCTGGTTCTCACATGACTTTGTGCTGCTCCTACAACATGTGATGATTTGGCATCAGCTACTTCCTGAACAGATGCAACTTGTGGATCAAATCCAGATATTCTGTCTCTGACATCTGTGTCTCTTTGCTCTCTTTCTGACCCCAGGGTATTACATGTCAGATCATCTTTACAAACACGACTCAACTCATGTAAACTATCTTTAACCGAACTATCCCCATTTTCCACACTTGGCCCACAAAAGCTTGCAGGTTCTTGTGAAGGACTTTCAGCTCCATTCTTAGAAGATTTTGGCTGCTTCCCATTCACTAAAGTATGCTCAGCAACAGTTCCTGTTATGCTTGATGTGCAACAATTCATAGCGGGAGGCGCAGATTTCCTGTCAACTTTAGAGCTCTCTGTGGCATTAGCATGAGAAACAATGCCAAGCATTGGCTCCAAAAATGTAGTCCAGAGCCTCATAATTTTGTTTGATTGTTCTTTTTGGAAAAGCTCTTCACATGAATACTGGACAAGTTTGTACAAGTCTTCATGAATGCTCATATCAGAGAATTCATACTGCAAATGTGGAAAAACAGGTTTTCGGTTTCCAGCAGCAAAGGCTAATAGGACGTTATCCTCCTGTTGCTTCTCTTTCAATTCCTTGATCTCAGACACCAGTGCTGTATTTTATATTAAAAAGGCAAGCGAGAAATGAATGTTCTGATATAAAGAAGAAAATACAAGATACAAGCACTGATATAAAAAAAAAAAAGAAGCACAAATAGCAATTCTCTGTAGTACAAATGTGCTTTAAGAGTATGTTACATACAATTTATAATCTAAATTAGGTATGCTTCAATATTGTATAAGCTTCTTTTCGATTATTTCACTTGATAACAAAGCTATTATTTGAAAAGGGTAGCATGAGTAAAAGAAGCATGATGATACAAATTAATCTTAGCACTTAACTGGAAATTCCTACGTAATAAAAAAGTAATCAGTTAAACCTAGGATTACTAACCAAATCATCCTTCACTACTCGGTAGTTTCTTCATGTATAACATGCCTTTGAACATTTTACATTTGTTGCTGTAAACTGAGCTGAACAGATCAAACTGATTCATCTCACAAACAAACTAGATGGGAAACTGGGATATAGGTTTAGTTGAACAAAGTTGAATATGCTCCAGTCAAGAATTACGGAAAGAAAGATCAGGTTAATACCCAACCCAAAATATGTTCACAATTAAGTTAACCAAGCGAATTTATGATATTTGCTGCATAGTTCTCTCTAGCATAGTTGTTAAAGGCACAAGGCGCTAAGGGGTCCTAGAGCCTAGGCGCAAGGCTCAAGCGCGCTTGATGAACAGCAAGCGCAGAAAATGAAAAAAAATAAAAAAAAATAGATACACAATCTAATTATCAATATTTGAAACTAATGTCACTAATACTCTATTAGTAGTTAAGCCAAAAGTTGTGATGAGCTTAAAAACACACTTACAACCACACAAACAAGACAAAACCACATAAAAACATAATATTAAACGTCAAAATACCAAGTAGACAACAGAGACTAAGATACTTGAACTGCAGCAGACCTCTGCTGGTTTCTTGTGTCGCACTGCAGAAGGAGCTCCTCTCCTTCATGTCTCTTACTCTTCTTCCCTCCCTCGTATTTTACGTCTCTTCTGATTCTTTTTTACCTAGACCTACAGTTTAAATCTTCTTTTTTACTTAAACCAACGGTTTAGATTTAAGTTTACTAAATCGGACAAATGGTTGAGATTAATCAACCTTTTATTTTACTGAGTAGTAAAAAATATAAAATTAAAAACCTAATCATTAATCAAAACACAGAAGAGGAGCGCCTGAGGAGAGCCTGCAAAGCCCTGGCAAGGCGCACAAGGTGAGAGTCTTTTAAACAGAGCCTCGCCTAGGACTTATTAGGCGCACAAGGTGAGAGCCTTTTAAACAGAGCCTCGCCTAGGACTTATTAGGCGCAGGACCTTGAGCCTCACCCGAGCTGCGCCTTTAACAACTATGTTCTCCAGTATAGCTACAATACTTTCTATAAGTCTACACTTCATGGAAAGTATAAACATTAATGTCCATGCAAGTGAAGGAACAGCCATTTGCTCTAATGGGAAAAATATATATATATAATGAAAGATGTATGCATGGAGTACAGAACTATGAAACTGGTTGCATTTCAATATTAAATTGGACCTACCTCTTGTGCTCAAATTCTTTGAATCTTGTTGCTTAAAATAGAAGCTCCGGTGATCCAGTGATTTGAAATGATTTTTCACATAAATTTCAGCCCAGACCTTGTTAAAATCTACTCGACACCTTGTCCATTCTTCTTGTTTTTGCTTTAAGCGAGTTAATATAACAGGCAGAGCAATTGTAGGGTTCTTCCGCAATATATCCATGACATCAAGACCATGGTCACCATATAAACGCTCTATGCACCTCAAATTTAAAACTGCAATACAGAAGCAACAAATATAAAGCTCAAAATGAAGTTAAATTATACTCTTAAATGTGGGCTACTATGTAATCAATCCCAAAACTAACCAGTAAAATGGTCTTCGATATTGAATGGAATGTCTATTTTATTTTCATTGATCGTGTTTAACAATTCCTCAGCGCGTTTAGATGTAGATGTCACCGACTCCAACAACATGTCCAGCTCAAATCTAACATGTAAAGATAAATTTAGATTCCAAAATTTCTTTGGAGATCCAGAGAACTCACAAAATAAAAATCAGGATAATAGAAGAAAACAAGACTCGTATACAGTAAAGCATTTCACCTATCATCTTCACATCTAAACAAACTTTCTTCATATTGGTTTCTGCGCATATGTTTAAAAGAGTAATCCTCACTTCCTGAAGTAACAGACACCCAATTATCATTTAATACTTGAGCACCAAGTTCTGATCTCTGACTTGCTGAAGCTATTGGGTACTGCACAAAGGGACAATTACCAAGTCAAACATCACTAATGAACTAGTTAAAATATCAAAAAGAACAACATGCCTGTTCTAGATTTCATACATCATCAGGCAGAAGCCTGTAGCTGGGAGTACAACTTTGACAGTTAGAAAGGTCAAGCTCTTGAATAGATTTTGCCAGATACTTCTCCCTGTATCTTTCCTTATCTTTAGCTCCATCCAGATCACGCCTCAGCTCTTTATCTTTGTCTTCCACTTTTATTGATCTGGATGCATGTCCATCAGTAATTGGTGATTCTACAAACAATAAACAAGCACCATTATATTTTGCGAATCAAGATAAATGCAATGCCATAGCATCATCTCAAAACAATAACAATAATAATGAAAATAACCATATCAAGAAAGTGATGAGCTGACAGTTTTATATAAAGAATAGAACAAAGAAATATAATTGACTGACATACTTTTATTCATAACCCCAGCAAGGAAACCATCTGCATGAAATAAATTAATTAGAAACATTGGGGAAAGCAGTAGCACATTATGTGAAAGATAAAGCAAACAATTTCAACAAAACAGTAAATTTCAACAGTTACCGATATTCTCACATCGCTCAAAGAAATCATTGAATTCCTCCATAAGATCAGGATATTTCCCAAGCAAATCTGCAACCTGAAATGCAAATATATATGTTTTGAGAACTAAATGACTTTAAAGTGTGAACCTATCTTAAAAAATCAAGCAAGGAGCCCAATCATAATTACTTTCTCAGGTCAAAAATGTATGAAGTATCAGTGAATAATTCAAGTTAATACCTACATACTGCTTGAATATAACTGTTCAAGATTCAGAATGAGGTCAGCTCAATTAGTTTGAGGTCCTATCAAAGGAAGAACTGTAGATCTCTTTAATTGTTTTGCAGAACATTACTGACATCTGAACCATTGTTCCATAATCTGGGTTAGCTGACCAGTGACCACCATTAACACTGCTGAAGCAACTAAAAGAAAAAGTATATTCTACCGGAGATCTGGAACTTAATCAATCAGTTTAAGCCTAATATTCTAATTCTGAGTACCAGTAGTGCAAGTGTATAAATTCCTATGAAGCACCGATATGGGTACGCATACGGGTTCGGGTACGCGTACGGGTACGGCAAACGGCATTTCTGAAAAATATGAGATACAGGTACGGCCGGGATACGGCAAATTTTATATATAATTAATAATATATATATCATTTATAATGAAAATTCAAAAGATACATAAATATATAAATCACAAATCATATTCATAAAGTCATTATAAAAACACAAATAATACTCTCAAGTCATTATAAAACCACAAATACCAGCAATCTTGGATTATTTCATTTTAATCCTTCTATTTACTGAGTTTTTTTTTTTTAAAAAAACCTTATACTTTCAAAAATTTTTTAAAAAAACCCCTAAAGTATCCCCGAAGTATCCCCGAAGTGTCCCCGGCGTGTCCCGCGTATCCCCTCATTTAAAAAGAAAAAAAAAAAGGGGATACTTCCCAGGCGAATCCCGTACGTATCCCCGCGAATCCCCGCACCCGGAGTATCGGATACGCGTACGGTGACCTCCGGGAAGTATCGGTGCTTCATAGATAAATTCAGCAAGTAACAATGAAACATTCTAGTTTAAGCCTAATATTCTAATTCTGAGTACCAGTAGTGCAAGTGTATAAATTCAGCAGGTAGCAATGAAACATTCTAGTGATTACATATTTTTGGGTATACTGAACACACAATAATGTTATCATATATCCTTTGTTATATATTCAGTTCTCACTTATGAACAGCTTATGCACTTCCACTTCTAACTCTATAAAGTCACTCATCAACTGACATAACAGTGGAAGAAACTTAAAAGAAATGCAAGGGCTTCTTTAAATAAAGTTTCTCTGTAAAAGACTGGAGCAGATTCAAATGGTATATCACATACCAAGTTTTGCAAATCATTCTTTTTTATTATTCCATTGCTGTAAATATTAAGGCACTTCAGAAATGCCTGGTAATCATCCGAGCTGCCCAACTTCTCCTTGACCTTCTCACAGAACATGAATCCTTGATTATACATACCTGGCATAAGATTGTTACAGTTTGATCAGTTGGAGACATCCAGACATGTCAACTATTCCTTCATCAATGGAAGGAGTTATTTACTTACAGGATATGAGCAAATCATTACATACTTAATATGCAAGAGATATGCAATCTAGTTATTTCAAAACAAGACTGACAAATAACATTAACAAGCAACCTGTGTAAGAACGCCATGCAATCTTCAGCATCTAGCACTGTCAGGTGACATTATATAAAAAGATAAAACTGTCTTTATCAAATATAGACAACTGAAAATCTAAAAATGACCAATGTTCATCGCATTTTAAGAATATATATCATGTTTTCCAGATAGGTTTATTTGCCAATTCACAAAAAGGTTAAGTTAAATGTAGTTTCTTGTAACAGTGATCTTAAAAGATTCATGAGAGTAAGTTTTGTGGCATCTTTCCTGGCGTTGAAACACAAGTAACGCACTAGCAAGACCTATTCAAGCAAAAAAATATTAGCATTGGATAAATACATGTATACCCTCAAATCCTGTGCACAACTGCAAGTCAGGAAATCATTTTACTAAATGCATACTACTAAATCCAAATGCATGTCAAAATAAAATGCCTTTTTGAACCTTTTGGGCAATAGAAAGCCATAGCGGTCACACCCACACTAGAACATTAGTAAAACATGTCTTTTCTGCGACTTAGAACCAAGAAAGATTGCATAATTCGACTAAATGTAACATATAATTAAATACTTCAATATTTTTAAGGATAGGATATCTTAGCTTACTCTTCAAATTGTCTTTGTCTTCATAAGAAGAAATATGAGAGTCCACTCCAAAACCTTCAACCCTTCGGGCAGCTTTCCTTTTGTCAGGGAAACGCTGGGAGCTGAAGTCCCTATTGCTATCATGTTCAGGCTCCCTATCATCTTGATCACGATTTCTCCTATCCCTGTTTTCCTTCTCAACACGCCTTCTATGTTCTTTTTGGACTTTCATCATTGCCTTGTCATCATCCAGCTCAGGTCGATCAACACTAAGATCACGTTCAACATGGGAAACAATCCTATCCCGTCGACGTTGCTAGAAAACATATAATTTCCTCAACATTAACAATCAGTTAAACAAAGGTGATGACTTTTCATTTGTTTGAGGTAATCCAACAAATTGGCCATTCTGATTATCATAATTATAAGAAATAATGACAATCCACCAAGCCCAATCATCATGGATATGGAAGAAGGGGGAAAAGATCCATAATAATTGCGATTACCTTGTCCAAATGCATTTGCCGCAAGGGTAGCGTAGTAGAGCTCCGTTCATTGTACCGCTGAATAGAAGTTCGGCCGTATTGTGCATTTTGGGTTAACGGTGCCATTGAAGTATTTGGTAAAAATCTAGTGAACTCATCAAGCAAATCTGGATGGTCCTCAAAGAGAGAAGCAACCTGAAAGATAAATTAATAAAAACAACAAAATATACCTTGATGTTCAGATAATAATTAAAAAAACCCTTCCATGAAATGCACTTAGACATGAAGATCAATAAACATAAACAATCAAAGGTGACAACCAAAAATTCTGTATCTTTACCTCACTGTAGACCTCATTTATGTCCTTGTGCTCTTTCCGATACATATTCAAAATGTCTAAAAATGACTTGTACACATGTTCATCATTTTGGAAACGTTTCTGTAAGTGAAAATTCAATGAGCGAAACTCAAGAGTCAAGAAAAGACATCTACCCTTCAAAATGAAACAAAGGACAATTTAATTATTTTGCTACCTTTATTTTGTTCACAAAACTGATAGCTTCTTCAAATTCAACTGTTTTCTTTGGTTGAGCTTCATTCTCATCAAGCGTTATTTCATATCCTTTGGGTAAGAAAGTGTTAAATCCAAAGATTAAGTTGTTATGACCCTTGAATAAATCTTTCACTCTTGCAATGACACCTGAAGTGTCAGTTCTGTGAAAAACATAGAGAAGCATAGATCAGTTAGCAGTTAAAGCAACATCAGCCAATAAAACATGATAGGTTTGAAAAGCTAACCTTTGGGCCTTGAAATCTTTCATGACCTCCAGAAACATGTCATATTTGTCCTTCTGGTCCTGAAACATGTCTTTCACTTCCTTGAGATATGTTAAGGCATCTCTTGTAGTTAGTTTTTGTGAAGCAGTACCAGTACCAGTACCAGCACCACCATTGCCACCTCCTCCTCCACCTGCCCCACTCCCACCGAACCCAGCACCTCCACCTCCGCCTCCACCACCACCACCCCCTCCTCCTCCACTACTTAATGGAATGTGTGACTGCTCGTAGCTTTGTTCCCAGAAGAATTTGAAGGGGAAAAAGTTATTATCATATTCATGATAACATTAACACCAAACGGAAAAATTCTTCCCAACCTAAACCGCTATAAACACTATTTTCTTTTTCTTTTTTCTCCTCTCTTTTTCAATATTTTATTCCATAATTATGAAAGGATGTATTTAATGGTATAAGATCATATAGATGCAGATTCAACTCAAATAAAACTATAATACTCCTAGAGAAACTTCCCAATAGATTCTCCCAGAAAAAGCAGAACTATCGTGATCAGTTGAAGCATGATGGAAACATATACTAACAAACCTAAATGATATCTGATTTACTTATCTAATACATGAAATATAAAAGCATTACAGCCAAAAAAAATACCGAATATACCTAACACCACCAGCGTGATCAAATGTCTCAAACATTATGAATAGCCACCAAGTAAAAATATAAACAACGAAACGAAAAACAAATATTTGAAAAGCTGTAAGCAACAATAGAGAAGGAAGTAGAACAGTTAAGAAACTCACGATTCTCCACGAGATGAGGTAAAAGGTCGTTTAAATTGCGGACCTAGATAAACATCATCCCTTATTCTCTTCATACCTACAAAACAACGAAAGCAAAATAAATGATATAAATATAGTTTTCGTTCAACAAGTAATCCTTAAAACTGAAAAGTAAGGAAACAAAATAAAATCCGTTAATAGAAACTAAAAAAGGAACTCACTTGTCCTTCTTCCTGTTCTCTTACGAAGAGTGAACCAGATCTCAGAGGAGAGAAAACGAGAAGCAGGAACTATGCTATGATTGATCGCATAATTGAAAAATATGCACGCCGAAAAGAAAAGAGAAGAGAAAGAACAGTTTTTCTTCTGTGTAGAGGCTATAAATATGATATTACGTTCAGAAAAACAGAGGAATTGGTTACAGAGAAATAAATGATGCAAAGAGAAACGGATTTCATTTAAGCTGGGGGGAGGAGAAACGTAAAAACCAGATAGAAATCTGAAGTCTGGTTTTCGAAAATCGGGGAAAAGAGATGGCTTGTGTTTGGGGATTTTGCATCGGATTGTTCTAAATTCAGAAACGTAGTTTCGTTACCTCTGTTTTTTTTCCTTTTATTGGGCCTTAATTTGTCACTCTGGACACCGTTTGTACATTGTCCGGCCCATTCTTATTCCGAGCTCAGATCTGTTCTTCGTTTTTTCTGAGCTAATTACGCTAAACGCTCTTTTTAATACATTTGTTTACCCTCCATTTGACCCAATATTTTAACTTACCATAAATTTTTTAAAAGTTCAAATTACTCGTTATTTTCCAATTGCATTTAATATTCTTTATTTTTAGGGTTAAGGTGCAAAAATACCCCTAACGTTTTGGGTCAGGAGCAATTTTACCACTAACGTCTAAAATGGTGCAATTTTACCCCTAACGTTTGTAGCCAAGAGCAATTTTACCCCTAACGTTGGTAATTTAGGTCAATTTCAGACACTATTATAAAACACATATATTTTTGTTCATTATTTTGCACCAATTGCATATCAATTCATTCTAAAAAAACAGGATTTCATATTTTTTGTAATTTAATAATAGAATTGGAGATTAATATTTATAAATTCGGTGAATTTTTTGAATTTTTTGTCTAATTCGTACAAAAGACAGTATATTTTTTTTTCATATTCCAACATATGTTTATGATTTGTTACTGATAAAATGACGCAAATATGAAGTGTAGATGATAAGATTCATGACCGAGAAGACAGTTTGATGAATTATTTCTGAAATTGACCTAATTTATCAACGTTATAGGTAAAATTGCTCTTGGCTACAAACATTAGGGGTAAAATTGCACTATTTTAGACGTTAAGGGTAAATTGCTCCTGACCCAAAACGTTAGGGGTATTTTTGCACCTTAACCCTTATTTTTATTAAATTCTATTCAATAACTCTTTGGTGCCGTTTGGTTCGCGGAATAGAATGGAACTGCTATTCCAAAGGAATGGAATAGAAATTCTTTAGGAATAACTACAGGATATGGTCGGTGGAATAAGATATGATGGAATAGATAAAAAAAATTATTCAAAAGATAATATTACCCGCAAATATAATTTCTTATTTCTTTTAAAATTTTAGTTATTATTAAAAATTATTCAAATATTTAATATATATTATTTTAAAAATATATAAAAAAACAGAAAAATGCGAAATATGAAATACGGAAAAAGAACACGAACAATAGAAAAATGAAAAAAATTGTAAAAACACGAAAAAAGAGAGGTAGAAAACAGTAAACACAAAATGTAAAAGCGCAAATTAAAAACACAAAAACAAAAGAAAAAAACGAAATAAAAGTGGAAAATGGTGAAAACGCGAAAAACATATAAACTTGTTAACACACAAAAAAAACACGCAAAAACACAAAAAATGTGCAAACGGTAAAACACAAAAAAAAATGTGCAGACGTGGAAAGCTATGAAAACGCAAAAATATAGAAAAAAACCCACGAAAATAAGAAAATGTAAAAAAAAAACACAAAACATAAAAAACACGAAAATGTAAAAAACAAGAAAACTTGGAAAAATATGAAAAACAAGAAAAAATGCAAAAAAAAAAAGTGCAAAAATTTGTTAAAAACACTAAAACGTGAACAAAAAAAGTGCAAAAATTCGAAAATCATAAAAATCACGAAAAGTAAAAAATATATTAAAAACATGAAAAAGGTGGAACAACACAAAAATGTGAAAAAAGCGAAAAATTTAAAAAAAATGAAAACACGAAAACGTGAAAAAACGTTAAAACATGAAAATGTGAAAAATGCGTTTATAATGTTTTTTCATATTTTCATGTTTTCGTGTTTTTCAAGTTTTCTTGTTTTTCGTGTTTGTTCACATTTTCGTATTTTTCACGTTTTGTCACGTTTTCATGTTTATATACGTTATTGTGGTTTTTTTGCATTTTTTCGTTTTTCGTATTTTCATGTTTTAGTTTTTCTTTTTTTTCCGTTTTCGTTTTTTTCGCGTTTTTGTATTTTTCGCATTTTGTTTCTTTTTTTTGTGATTCACGTTTTTTTATGTTTTTTTGTATTTTTTTTACGTTTTTATGTTTTTGTGTTTTGGTTGCATTTTCGCATTTTCATGTTTTTCACGATTTTGTATTTTAGCATTTTTCGTGTTTTTCGTATTTTTCACGTTTTTTGTATATTTCATACTTTGTCACTTTTTCGCGTTATTCATGTTTTGTGTTTTTTCATGTGTTTATTTTTTTGCTTTTTCTTGTTTTTTTTTTGCATTTGTTCATGTTTTTTTATGTTTTTGCATTTTTTTCATTTTCTCGTGTTTGTAACGTTTTCACGTTTCATATTTTTTGTATTTTTTAATGTTTTCCTTAATTTTCTATTTTTCACGTTTTTTTATGATATAAATTATGGATTCGTCAAAATTTATAGGATTTAAGAAATTGGCTAGAGAGAAGATTGAAGATTTAATGGAGGATAATTTTATAAATTACAAAATACAATATTAAGAATAGATTATTCCTTAGCTAAATTGAAGAATAGCTATTCCATGAAAACAAGGAATAGGGATTCCATGGAATAGTTATTCCATCCAAAAAAATTCAATCAAAGGTGGGAATAGCTATTCTTTAGGAATAGCTATTCTATTCCCACTCTATTCCGCGAACCAAACGAGCCCTTTATTCTTATCTAATTACATTCAATAACCTCATATTTTTTCCAATTATATTTAATAACTTCAACACTCCAATTTGTTCAGTGAACTTTCAAAAGTTCCAATTTATTTATCTATTTCACATTTTTATTTTGACACGTGGAGATCACTTTGACACGTGACAAACAGTGGCGGATCCAGGATTTGAGGGAGGGGGGCAAAACTCTACGTAAAAAGAATTTAGACAAAAAATGCAAAATTGTTCAATTTTTGTGACGAAAAATGCAAAATTGTTCAATTATCATGCATTATTTTCATGATTTTTTTGATAAAAAACATAAATTTTAATGTTTCCGACTCGTAATCATCTATTTCCAGGATTCTCAGGTTGTTACGCATCAAATATCCCTAACGTTTTGGGTCAGGAGCAATCTTACCCCTAATATCTAAATTGTGCAATTTTACCCCTAATGTTTGTAAGCCAAGAGCAATTCTAAAAAGGATATAATGTTTTTTGTAATTTAATAATAAAATTGAAGATTAATATTTATAAATTCGGTGAATTTTTTGAATTTTTTTTGTCTAATTCGTACAAAAGACAGAATATTTTTAATATTTTTTCTTAATTTTTTCACATTCCAACATATGTTTGTGATTTGTTACTGATAAAATAACGTATGGTGTGAAGTGTAGATGACAATATTCATGACCGAGAAGACAGTTTGATGAATTATTTCTCAAATTGACTCATTTTATCAATGTTAGGGGTAAAACTGCTCTTAGCTTCCAACATTATGGATAAAATTGTACCATTTTAGATGTTAGGGGTAAAATTTCTCCTGACCCAAAATATTAGGGATATTTTTGCAACTTAACCCTTCTTTTTGGATTTAAAAAAAAAATCTTATGGGATGAAGGGGGGCAAATGCCCCTTTGACCCCCTTCTTATTGAAATGGAAAGTGTTTGAGAGTTATCTTAAATAACTCTCAACCAAACAAGCTTAGAACCTAAAATTTGAAGTTTATTCCTTTTGTAAAGCTTAAAATTTTATACTAGGATATACTATGAAAGCTTAGAATTTTATAGAAAATCATATCGCATTTGATTTTCTATGTATATTTTTTGTAAAACCGATTGTACATATTAATTCGTAGACCGTATAAACCGCTTATGAAATCAATCCCTGAATATTAAGTTAAAAATGCTTTCCACAATCGAATCTTGTCAATGCATTGATCATTTAAATATGTGTTGGCCTCCATCGAGTACATTGGATTATCTTCGTGAGGCAATGGCTAGAGGTAGTGGTTAAGTCTTACCGTCAGATTGGTGGTTGGGCTTAACACGGGTCTCTAAGGACTTTTTCCGACCGATGAGATGTGTCAATCAATTCATCTGAAGCGACAGTTACATATGATGTAATCGGAAGGGGCTTTCCTACCTAAATAACCAAGACTTAGGTGTACATGCTCAATTAACTAAGTATAAGTGAAATATGGATCTCAATCCACTAATTAAGTATATATTAACATGAATTATTTTAATAGGATATTAACATTTAGTGGGGGAAGTAAAATACTTTAATTTAATCAACTTTATTTTAATTCTATGTAGATCAATATGCCCACTACAAGCACATTCCCATTACGATCTATCCTTGAGAGGGACAAGCTGAATGGCGAGAACTTTTTTGACTAGTCCCACAACCTCATAATAGTTCTCAAGAAGGAACCGAAAGGATATGTTTTCCCTATATCATTAGGTCGAAATGCCAAAACTACATTGTGGAAACCTATGAGAGGCATAAAAGGATTCAACGGACGTCACATGCCCCATGCTGGCCACTATGGTCCTTGATCGGCAGAAGCAGTTTATAGACTAAGAGGCTTTTGAGATCATGGGACATCTCAAAGAGATGTTCTAGGAGCTTGTGCATCAAGAATAGTTCTTAACAACTAACGCTCTCAATTCCTGCAAGATGGCTCTGGGTACTATGATGAGTACCCATGTTCTCAAGATGAAAGGGTATATTGATACCCTTAAGAAGCTTGAGTCATTGATCACACATGAATTGGCTACTGATCTCATTCTCGGGTCCCTACCTGACACTTTTGATCAGTTCGTCCTTAATTACAACATGCAAGGATAAAGAATACTTTTGATGAGCTCCATAGGCTGCTGAGCAGTCGATGAAGAAATCGATCCTAGTCATGTTAGTGTAGAGAGGACCTTCCTCTAAAGCTAAAGGAAATAGCAAGGTGAACCCTGAAAAGGGGAATATGTGTTAGAAATTCTAGACAGTTAATTAACTGAGTGCAGCGGAATTGCGGTTTAAAAAAATTTAGAATCCTTGAATTCTGAATCTTTGTCAGTTAACTATTGATTGAAATAAAACTGTTTAATACCAAGGAATTAAAACTTACATGTTCTGTCTCTTCTAGAGACTGTTGCAAAATCAACAAAGCAGGTGATCTCCACAGTCTGATGCATGAACACCTCTAGAGATGGGACCGATGCTAGTCGAAGAACGGAACGAAAGAGATGAGGGAGGCCGAAATTCCTATGCTAGGAATGGGGCAGCTGAATTTGCTATGTAGGATGGGGTTAGAGTTAGGTTTTTATTAGTTGTGGATTTATAGTCCTAATAGAATTATGGTTAATTGATTAATTACAAAGTTAATCCAAAACTATTTTAATTACATAAATAAATACCAAAAGAATTTATACTATGCAATTAATTATAGTTTGATAATTAATTGATGAGCCTTATACATTGGTGAGTCGAATGTTCAAAGCTAAATACTACCTTGGGAGGACTTTCTTTACATCCAAATTGGGCAATAACCCCAGTTTTGTTTGGAGAAGTGTTCGGAGTTCAATTAATTTACTGAAAACTGGCCTAGGATGGTGTATTGGCATAGGAGACCAGGTTGTTGCCCACCAGGATACTTGGATTTGGGAAAAGGATAAATTATGGATTGATCCGGTGGAGAATCGGGCAGCCAGGGAGATGAAGGTTGAGGAGCTGTTTATCCATGGATCTAGAATCTAGGATCGTGGGAAATTGGAGAGGAGTTTTGATGGGGAAAAGGCTAAGGTTATTGGGGCCATGAATATCCCGTTCTCAGTCAAAGATGATAGACTCATTTGGCATTATACAGCAGATGGAGTGTATTCTTCCAAGTCTGGATACAATTTACAAGCCTCAGCAAGAAACAACATTGGGAAAGTAGCCGACTGGAAGGCATTGTGGAAGTTGGAGATACCTCCCAAAATTAAACTATTTGCATGGAAGCTAATGTCAGGTATACTCCCTTTACGACCTAGACTTGCTAGCAGAAGGGTTCCTATAGCAACTAATTGTCTATTATGCCCAAATGATATTGAACATGGTTGGCACTTGTTTGCTAGTTGTGCATTTGCTAAACTATGCTGGGGTTCAGTTGGTTTAGCTCCACCAGGAGAGGAATAGGAGTATATCGAGGAGTGGGCGCTCAATACGTGTGCCGAATCATAAAAGGAAGTCATACATAAATGTATTATTGTACTTTGGGCTATCTGGCAAGCTAAAAACAAGATTTTATGGGACCAGGATGCTTGTAGGCCTGATGTGATAACAAGATCATCCCTGCGACTTGTTGAAGAGTGGGAGGAGGCCCAAAAATCCAAGAATAGGGAGTTGGGAATGGTAGGGGGTGCGGGTGAGATAAGGAGAAATGAAGATGAATGTGGTGAGGCTAGGTGGAGCCACCACGGGGTAGTGAAGAGAGGAGGTGGTCTGGAGCTTTTGAAATTAACAATTTCTGTTTTGCAGGTTCGGTGGTGTGTCGATGGCATTGCCTCGAAACAGAAGCTATAGCTGGCAATGTCGGGCATATCGGAACTTCGGTTGTGGGATCATCCCGCCGTCTAATTAGAATCGGAATCCCTGGAGTTTCTGATGCACAACAGAACAGGGATGTCGAAGATGTTTTGTTCTATGGACAACCAAGTAGTACTGTTTTACCAATGTCGGAAGAGGGAGGAGCAGATCCAGAGGTTCAAGGGTGGCCACGGTAAGGTGTAAGTGATAGATTATCATCAATTCCTAATCGGATCCCGCCACCGTGTAATTACCTGAAGTGCAATGTTGACGCCACAATTTTCAACGAAGATGGAGCTATTGGTGTAGGAGCTATTCTGCGACTGCATGGGTAGGTTCATTCAAGGCTATAGTACACACAAGTTGGGTGTGGTATCGGTTAAAATGGCGGAAGCAATGGCACTCAAGGAAAGTTTGGGTTGGGTTCTTTCTTTAGGTTACAGCTCAGTTATGGTCAAAAGCGATGCAAAGGTTGTGTTGGATTCGATACGAACACAACATTGAGATCTCACTGAGTTTGGGCAAATTATTCAAGACATTAGAGAGTTTCTTCATAAGCACCCAAGTTTTAAGGTGAAGTTTGTTTTAAGGTTAGCGAATGGGGCAGCTCATGCTATGGCACGAAATGCCCGTTCCTATGCTAATTCTTTCATTCATTGGACTAGTCATGTATTCATTCGCAGCATTCTGACTCGGGATGCTTCTTTCTGTTATTAATATATTACGTTTTTTCAAAAAATAATAATTATAGTTTGATTAAATTTAATTATCCAAATAAAATAAATCACACTTGATAACTACTGGTGAATTTCCGATCAGCTTCCTTCCCTATGGGGGCGTCGTTGGGTTCGACGGGGGGAAGCTCCGATGCCAAAGTCAGTATGGAAATGGAGAATAAACTATATTGACAAGGTAGGGTTTAAGAGAGAGAATGAAATGTACCTCAATAGCTTGGGATGTAAGCTATTTATAGTCATGAAGTCGTAACTCCTAGTAACTTGAAAGTCTCCATTAATGCCTCATTAATGGTGGTTACAGATCTCCTTTAAGCTTGGCCGTTAGCTCATTAAAGGACCATTAACTGCCTTTATTGGGAACCGGCTTAACCGTTTAACGGGCGGATCGAGGCATGATGGCGGGTCTCCCATAGGTTTGAATACGGACCACGCGTGGCAGAGTCCAAGTGATACGCCATTCGGATGACTTGCTTGATACGCCATCGCTTCTCAGACTGTCCTAATACGCGGCCGTTTTGGCAAAGATCCTCTTTGATCCTTTAGATAATATCTCAATGTTATCAGAAGCCCCCCCCCCCCCCCCGAAGTTCCACCAAAGTCCTTTAGGGCTTTTGCGCTTCCTTGCACGCCGCCATGATGAATCACATTTATGATCACTCTATTCCAGGCCATTCATCGAGCGACAGGTGTCCTAGGCGCGCTGCTCGAGGTAGGAGATGATATCTTCCTCAACCTCTTTCTTCTCTTTCCGATTTACTTGCTATTTTCCTCTCATTTCGTTCGAGTTTCCTCAGAACATTTCTCGGCATCAGGAATCTTTAAAGCTTCCGATTCTCATGTAAGTTAATCTTCCCGCCTTTGTTTTCTGGGTTTTTTTATGAGTTCCTCTTCTGGGTCTACTACTGAAATTTTTAATTTGACCACCAATTCCCCCAAAATTAGTTGGACCACTTCTTCCGAGAGTTTTAGTTCTTCTGAATGTATACCTAACTGTGATTTTACCGAGTTGTGTAATACGGTGAGGGAGAGTAGGAATCGTCGAACCCATTCGTTTAGGACTCGAAATTTTCCTGCCGCCGTGACTCATATTGTTCCGGCGATAGATTCTAGGAGATTTTCCGGAATGGAGGCTTCGTCTTCAATTCCGATTAGGAAAAAAGCACCTCGAGCAGAGTCTACTCCGTCTCATATGAGCGTCGCGGATCTAGCTGATTTAGCGAATCGTTATCCGTGGATCAAGGATTACGAGACTGAGTTGGCGACTGCTCACCAGCGACCCGCCTATCCGCCCGTCGGATATCTGTCTGTGTATAGTTGTCATGTAGAGAGAGGATTCTGTCTTCCTTTTCCTAAGATGATAGCGGATATCCTGGAGTATTTTGGGATCACTGTCTGCCAGCTGCATCCAAATGGTTGGTTGGACTTGGCTTTAGACTGTTATCTAGCTTCAAACCTGGGGGTAATCTGTAATCCTCGAGTCTTCCGGTCTCTTCACAAACATACGAAGCGTAAATCCGAGTCTTTCTATACCTTCGCCAAATTCAAAACTTACTCGCACTTCTGTGGTAAGATGTCAACCGTCCATCTCTGGGACGAAAGATTCTTTTTTGTTAAAGTGAAAGAAGGTGAACCCCTGGGATTCCCGTCGGTTTGGAATGCCAAACCTTTGCATATGGTTTGAGATCTACGTATACTGACGGACATCGATGAGAAGGTGGCAGATCTCATGAAAAGCATCAAGTCAGATGCTTGGACATACACCGATGCTTTGGAATTCATGATGAATGGTATTCCTCTGATCCGTCGTGAAGAGGACAGAATCACCTATGTGAAGTTTACCCAACTAGATAAAGGTAAGTTTGTTTCTTCTTTGAACTTTGATTATTTCATTGTTCCCTTGTCAGGGGTTTGTCTAAGGCAAGTCGCGCCCTTGTAGAGATGCGTAGAAAATAGAATGAGCTAGAGGCCCAAAAAGATACGCAGGTGGCGGATCCCCATAAGAGCGCTGGGAAGCGTCCTGCTGATGACGTTGCGGATCCCCCTCTGCAGAAGAAGAAGAGATATGTTGCTTCCGGTGGAGGAAAGTTACTGGCGGATGCCATGAGAGATGAGAAGCCGCTGACAGAACTAGAGCATGTATGTTTGTTTTACCGTCTTTTCTTTTCCTATCACGGATCCTAATTTTGGTCTTTCAACTCTTGCACAAGTGATTAAGCCTGATTTGGGCGGATACTGGCTCGCCAAATACGGTTATAAAGGGTCCCTTCGGAATGAGTCGGTCATCAATGACCTGGACAAGTCCCTTGGTCAACTTGGCGAAGTGCAGGAGAGCCAGAACAAGTTCTCTGGGTCCGCCCATGCCAAGATGGGAAAAAGGGATCTCCTTTCGGTGAGCTTTTTTTTATCTCACATTTTTGGATGAAAGAGTGATCTCCACGAGGAGGTTTGTATCTTACATCGTCTCTTGTTTTAACAGGCGTATACGCACATGCGTGCCATGGAGGCGGATCTTCTACAAGGGGTGGCGGATAAGGCGACTATAAAGAGGCTGGAGAAAGAGATTGCCGTTGCCAATACAAATGCCGCTTCCGCCATTGCTCTTAACGAGAGAAAAGATGCAGAGATCCGTGATCTAAAGGAGAAGTTAGAGGAGATGGAGAATGATGCTAAGAATCACGAGGATGCTTTACAGAACGTGGAGATCCTAGTGGGAGAACGTGCTTATTATTATGGCGAATGGATCATGGCGTATGTTAAGCTTTTCCACCCAGAGATTGATTTTGTGGACCCAGAGTACCTGGTCCCCGAGGTTGAAGATTGCCTAAAATATCACAAGATCCCCAACGTTAAGGATTTCATCTGCGATCAAATTTGGAAGAAGCTAAGCGGATCAGCTGAGGAGATCAAACCTGTGGTGGATCTTGAAGCGGAGGACCTTGGCGAATCATCTCAAGGGGCGGGCGACAAGAGTAGTGATGTGATAGATTGTATGGTTCCTTAAGAAGGAACTATTACTGTAGGGAAGGAAATTCCTCTAGAAGGCGCATCTGTTGAGAAAGATGCTAAGGAGGATACTCCTGTTTGAATGTAATTTACGTACAATTTATTTTAATCCTTTTTTGCAACCATTTATCTTTACTTAACGCTTTATATCCTTTGGCAAGTAATTTTATAGGTTTTAGGATTTATCTTGTTGGTTCGAGGTAGGTGGCCAGCCATACCTCGGAGTGTGAGCCTTTTTTGAAGGCTTGAAGCTTTTATTCCTTTAGAGGAAGTTAAGCTGCCTTAGGCGATCGATTTTCTTCCTATCTTTGAGGTGAATCGATCTGCCACTAGGACTTAGAACTCTTCTTTGGAAAGAGTGTGAGAGAGTGTAAAGATCTCACGTCTGAGAAATGTTCTAACTCTATCTCTGACGATGATCAATTGTTTCCTATCTTTGAGGTGAATTGACCCGCCGCTGAGATTGTCCTCCTATCTTTGAGGAGAAAGTAGTCATGCCATGATAGCATTTATTCTTTTTGTGGGAATGCGTCTTGTTGCCTCCCCCATTTTTGAATATGGAATATTTAGATTACTGCAAAAAAGTACTTAAAGAAAGAATTTGCAAGATGAAAATTTTCTTTTATTAAATGGCGACTCACCTTATTACAACGAATTGGTCTTATGTGTGAGCCTCGTTAAAACCTTTAATAAGAAAAACCACATGGGATAAAAACTTACTAAAGGAAAAAGAGTACTCAAGACCTTGGTTACATTTTACTCTCTGGCGAAATACTTGCGGAGGTTCTGAATATTCCATGTCCGTGGCAGAGTGTTCCCCTCCATATCTTGGATTTTGAAAGTGGCAGGTCCAATTTTGGTGACTATCTTGTACGGCCCCATCCAGGTGATTCCCAATTTTCCTCTGCCTTCCAAGGATTGGATTTTGTCCGCCTTTCGGAGCACTAGGTCCCATGGGTTCAGATCCACGAGCTTGGCATGTTTGTCGTGATAGGCTGCAATCCTCTGTTTGTAGGCGGCCATTCGCACATACACCTTCTCCCTTCTTGCTTCCAATTGGTCAAGACTTTCTTTTAACCTTTGGTCATTCCTGTCTTCACAGTAAAACAAGACTCTGTCACTAGGGACCTGGATCTCGATGGGGATCACAGCTTCAACACCATATGTGAGGGTGAATGGTGATTCTCCAGTTGCAGTTCGAGGAGTGGTTCTGTATGCCCATAGGACATTCATGAGGTGATCCACCCACTTTTTATTATGCTCCCCCAGTCTCTTTTTATGCCCTTGACAATCGTTCGATTTGTTACCTCGGTCATCCCATTGGATTGGGGGTAGTAAATGGAGGCGAACCTGTTTTGAATGCCTTGGCTTTCGCAGAATGTTCTGAACTCTCCACAATTGAACTGCATCCCGTTGTCAGTAATAATTGTGTGGGGAACTCCGAATCTTCCGACTATGTTGTCTTTGACAAACTCAACCATCCGTTCTGCATTTATAGATGAGACAGCCTCGGCCTCTACCCACTTCGTAAAGTGATCCACAGCTACTACCACATACCTTCTCTGTCTTTTGGTAGGAGGGAAGGGACCAACAATGTCAATTCCCCAAACTGCAAAGGGTCGCCCCTCGATGATGGGCTTTTGAAGATGCTTAGCCGTGTGAGATTCATTTGCATGAACCTGGCAATTGTGATAGGATTCTACCAGCCTCTGAGCATCAAGTTCCGCCGTGGGCCAATAAAATCCCGCCAACCTAGATTTCTTCAAAATGGAGGCGGATGCCTCATGGGCCCCGCAAGTACCCTCGTGTAGCTCCTTGAGGATCTGTTGTCCTTCTTCCATCGTGACACATTTCAACCAGGGATGTCCAAAAGATTTTCTGTACAGGCCATCATTTATTATGGAGAAATAAGCTACTTTTCTTACCGTCCGCCGAGCTTCCTCTTTGTCTTGAGGCAAAGTTCAATCTGTAAGATATTGGCGGATCGGTGATCTCCAATCGCTTTCAACCAAGAATGTAAGGAGAGATATAGTTTCTGAGGCAAATGCCGACATCGTCTTAACTTCGAACGGGCATCGTAGGTCCGCCCATTGCTCCCTGCTAGAAGCTAGTTTACCTAGATGGTCAGCTTCTGTGTTTGATCCCCGAGGCACATGGACTAGCTCCCACTTGGTTTCCTTGATCTCAAGGTAGCTTAGCAGTTTTTTGACCTCTTCTACATATTTGGTCAGTATGTCATCTTTCACTTCAAAGTTTTTGATTACCTGGTTGACCATTAGCTTGGAATCGCAATAGATCACGATCCGCTCGGGTGTAATCTCCTTCAACAGGTATAGCCCCAATATTAAGGTCTCATACTCCGCTGCATTGTTTGTTGCGGGAAAGTCTAACTTTGAGGCATAATGCAGTTTTATATAATACGGCCCCTAGATCACGATGCCTATCCCTGCACCTCAACTGAAGAAGCCCCATCAGTGTACATCGTCCATTCTTCAACCTTGGATTTGGGGAGATTCATGCCTTCTTCAGTGAATTCATTCACAAAGTCCGCCAAGACTTGGCTTTTCAAAGCGGATCTGCCTTTATAACGGACATCAAATTCACCCAGGCGGATTGCCTATTCCATCAATCTCCCTGAAGTTTCTGGCCTTTGAAGTACTTTCCTCATGGGTATGTTAGTGCGGACAATGACTGTATGAGCCTGGAAATAAGGTATGAGGCAGATCGAAATGGTGACAACGGCCAGTGCCATCTTATCCAATTTTGAATCTCGTGTTTCAGCGTCTTTTAGAACTTTGCTCACATAATAGATTGGATACTGTTGGTCCCTTATAACGTAACAAGTTAGTTCCAAGGGGGGGATAGGAACTACTTTAAATTTTAATACGTTAAGGCTGACTTCTTTTTCTTTGAAAAAGGATTACACAGCGCGCTGAGTAAATTAAGACACTAGCTTAGTCAACTGGTGACTAAGTCAGCTTCTTTCTTTGAGTCAGGAGATATCACTTAAGTCTATTCCTGAACTCAGATACTCAATTCAACACAACTCAGCGTGACCTCTTTACTTGGTCAGTTTTGTTTAAGCAAGCAATATATATATTAAGGAGTTTAAGGTTAGAAAGATGTTACTCAGCAGATTTATCCAGGTTCGGCCTCCAAGCCTACGTCCTGTCCTCGGAACACGTTCCGAGCTTTCGAATTCTCTACTGAGCTCTTTAACGGTAGAGCATCAAACCTTTTACAACTTAGAAGCTGAGTATAACAAGAGTACCTTCCTCTATACCTCTACTCACTCCTAATCTCTCGCTGAGTACTATAACCGAGTACTCAGCCTCTCTTTTCTAATCTCTAGAAATGATAAAGATTTGTCCTAAACAACAATTGCTAAGACACCTTAGATGATTGAATAATCACTCTAGACTTTTACATGAAAGATATATAATTTGGTGTAAGAATTTGCTTTGCTTTTCTTCACAGAACTTTGAGTAGATTTTTGGTCAGCGTAATGGCTTGATCAAGTTCTGTGTAGAAATGAAGCAACTGAAGGGCTCTATTTATAGAGACGTCTGAGGCATCAGTCATTTCGAATTTCGAAATAACCATTGGAGGGAAACGGCTTCCTGTCGTTGTCACTCAGTCTTACTCAAAGCTCTCGGCCAATCAGATTTGAGTATCTTCTGTCCTCGGTCAGCTTTTAGTCAGTTCGGCAGAATGTCTCTCCATTTATGGTAAGGTCAACTAGACAGCGTCCTGTGTCTTCTGAACTTTACCCAAAGTGGAAACACTTTATCTGGAAGTTGTTCTTGCTCTGTTGTCTTGTACTCTTTGTCGATTCAACTCAGCAGCTTCATTCCGAAGTTGTTCAACGAAGGTCTTCTAGATCCTTCTCACGCTGAGTTGCGTTTTGCTCATAACGACAGCGTTTTGCACAAGCGGGCCGAGTGGTCTTGATCTGTTTGACTTGGGCTTTGACTTTCGTATTGGGCTTTAAGCCATTTAGTCTTTATGTCTTATAAACAATTTTAACTCAACATTGAACAAACACATTAGTGTAATAAATCAAAGCATTTTAAACTTAGTGTGTTTAGAATATATTTAATTTTACTTAAATAATTTTGTCAAATCAAAATCACGTGGAAAGGTGTTTCAACAAACTCCCCCACTTTGATGTTGGCAAAACTATTCAGCGAGGAACTCAGTGTTGAGCTCCCCCATGATAGTTGACCTATTATTACTTAGCAAACTCCCCCGTCAGGGTTGAGCTGCTGACTTAGTTTTACTCAAGGTTTAATCGAGTGAGTCTAAGGTCAGTTTTCAGATATAGGTCAGCTCATGGAACATATTCTATTTTACTCAGTATTAAGCGGAAGGTGTAACATAGAGAGCACTGAGTAATCATTTTGTTCAATGGGTCTTATGAGACAGTGTTTATAAACATACAAGACAATGTCAAACATATTATCAGCATTGGATACAATCAACAAGTATTATAAGCATTAAACGTAGTTGATGTATTTGAAGATGCATAATAACATAATACTCAGCATCGTATGAAATAACTCAAGTTAGGATAAAAGATGCAAGTATTGTATTGAAATAAAGTAGTCAGCATACAGAGCAAAAGATGAGCATAAAAGAACATAGAGACTACAGACTAAGTACAAAACTAAGCTAGCTAGCCCATTTCTACTTCTTTTTCTTTTGCTTAGATTGACTGCTTCTAGGAGCCTCCTGCTGAGTTCTAGTTTGTTCTTTCTTCCCCGTTTTGTCAGCATCGGGAGGAGCAGGAATTCTAAAAGAGTCGGTTAAGACTGCGGCGGTCAGTACGGCGGACAGCTCCTTAAGTTTGTCGGCACTTTCATTAATGTCGTCAAAGACAATAACGCCTTCATTCAAGACCTTTAACCAGCTTAGTTATTGAGTCCTGCTTGGGCTGATGTGATTGAATTGAGATCATATCACTTAGCAAATCCTTCAGTCCTTTAACCTCATTTAAGAGCTGAGAGACTTGGGACAGCTGAGTTGATGCATTGCCACTAGACCCAGCAGTAGGTTCAGCAGTTTAATGAATGTCCTTAATTAATGACTGCACCGAGTTGATGAGTTTTCTACCAGACTCGGTGGCATGCAGATAGCTGAGGGATCCTTCATCAGGTTGCCTAGTTTCCTCAGTATGACCAGTTTGTGGTGGAGTCAGAGTGATGACGTGGTCAGTGACTGGAATGGAGTTTTCAGTCTGCACTTGGTGTTCTGGAAGAGATGGTTGATCGGCAGGAATTATGGTTGGTGAAGTAGTAACCCTAATGGATTCAGTGCTGACGGGGGCAGGAATGTTCTGAGTCAGCACAGTGCTTGGAGCAGCAACATTGATGAGAACTTGCTCGATTTGGCTTGTAGAGTTAGCGGAAGCATTTAAGTCGGCTTGTTCCTTTTATGAAGAAACAGAGGCTTGCTTTTCAAGAGAAGTTTGCTGAGAAGAAGGGGTTTGCTTACTGAAAAACTTCAGCTTAAGAGAAGAAGGATCTTTAGTCGGTTTTTGAACAGGGAGGTCAATGACTGTTTTCTGAGTTGCCTTTACTAATCTTCTTCTGCGAGGAGGAGTGGGATCAGCTTGGATAGATTCTCCTGAGTGAGAAGGAGAAGTCTCTTCTTGATCAGCATTGGGCTGGTCAGTTTGTTCTTGTACTTCATCTGCAGCCAACTCAGTATTAGTTGGGTCAGCAGCTTCCTCTTCACTCGCTGTCACTTCAGCGTCATCCTGATCGCTGTCTTCTTCTTCTTCTTCCTCATCATCCTGATCTGAGTTATCTAATTCTTCTTCCACCTGAGTGATGAAGTGATCATCCAGTTCCACATCATCTTCTTGATGCTCAGCTTCAGTTCCTTGACACTGTGTGAAGTGAGAATCACCTGGAACAATGATGTCAGTGGGGATAGCATCAATTGGGGTCAGCTCTGAAGACTTCTTCTTCTTCAGAGGTTGCTCAGCTTCCAATCTTTCCTCAGTATCAGGCTCATCTTGCCTGCTTCTCTTCTCAGCTGACTTAGGTCTCTCCTGACCTTTTTGAGCAGCTGACTTTAGCTTCTTGGCCTGAGGATCAGCCTTCTTTGAAGGAGTCCCAACAACTTTCCTTTTTCTGGCAGTTGGAGCCTTTGTCCTTTTCCCCTTCTTTGAGACAGTTGTCTCCTCATCAGCCTCATCAGCATTTTTGCCTTTCTTAATCGGTTGGTTATACTTCAAGGCACGCAGCGCAGCAGCTGTGATCTCAGAGCCTTGGGCCTGAGTTTCCTCGAATAGATCAATCTGATGGTCTATGAGGATTCTGGTTATGAGTGAGCCCAGCCTTAAAGTTCCTGTGCTCCTCTGGAAGCCAGCGATTAGGAAAACTGGCATATTGATGGGCTTGTAGGTCAGCATATGCCATATGAAGCATTGCTCAAAATTCGTCGCTAAGTTGGTGCAATTAATCTTGGGGTAGATGTAATTGGTCAGCAGGTAGTGTGCCATCTTTTGATGCTGACCCATTGAAGAGCTTGAGATTTCTCCAGAATGGCCAGGGGGTTTGCAGAAGGTGGCTACGTACCCAGTTCCTTCATGATCACCAGTTCTCCTCAGCTTTGTTCCCTCATTCTTCAATTTCAGCAAATTGGCAAGGTAAGTAGGGTTGACAAAGATTGTTTTCTCCTTTACCACGGTTACCAGATAGTCCTGGTTGTCGTCAGCAACCCGCAAATTGTGGTAAAATTCCCTTACTAGGTCAGGGTAAGTTGGGTCTCTAATGGAGAACAGCTCCGTCCACCCATTCTTTGATATCCATTCACAGAATGGTTGCTCGGTTGTTACGAAAGCCTCAGAGAACCATCTAGAGAAGTCTATCTTCCACTCTCTGACGTCTTCGAAAACCTTAGTATAGGTTCTTACTTTGGTCGGCTTTCCATTGGAGGAAGTGGCTTGGCCAGCTTTCCCTTTGCTTGGTGTGGTGGCCTTAGCCGATTCAGGTAGAGTTGTATGCTTAGAAGGTTCATCGGAACTGGTCTTAGGGTGACCGACACCGGAGATGTTCACTGAAATCTTAGTCATAGCTTCAGAGAGGGTTTTGGAAGTCTTGAGAGTTTTTAGAGAGAGAATGCTTATGCCTGAGAGTTCGGTAAGTGTAAAGTGATAAAAATGGGGATTTTCCCATTATTTATAGCGGTGAAGAGTGGATCTTATCGAATCCATGTGTCAGTTTTGCCTTGGGATTATCAACCGACAATGATCCTGGCTTTTATGACACATTCGGCGCATACGTCATCCTAGGTGGCTATTCGCGTGCTCTAGCATTAAATGCAACGGATCTTATACTCAGCGTTTAGAATACTAAGCGTTTTATCTTCTGAGTGGTCAGTTTTATGCAAAAGGATGATTTCTCAATTTGAAATAACTACTCGGTGCCAATGTTTGCTCAGTATGTGATATTCATTCATTCAGCATTAATCACTCAGCATACATCTATTCACTCAGCAAATAATAGATCACTCAGCATGTTAATTCACTCAGCATGAATATATATTAAGAGCTGGAATTTACTGAAGAGGATTAAACATACCAATGGCTTCTCTCAGTATGCTGAACTGTTCATGAGCCAGTGGCTTTGTGAAGATATCCGCAAGCTGCTCATCTGTTGGGACGTAGGTCAGCTTTATCTCACCCTTGAGTACATGGTCTCTAATGAAGTGATGTCTTATGCTGACATGCTTCATCCTGTTGTGTTGAATTGGTTCTTTGATAGATCAATTGCACTTTTGTTGTCACATTTGACCTCAATTGTCTTTGTTTGAACACCATAGTCTTCAAGTTGTTGCTTAATCCATAGGACTTGAGCAACACAGTGTCCAGCAGCAATGTACTCAGCTTCAGTAGTAGATAAGGCTACTGACGCCTGCTTCTTGCTGAACCAGGATACAAGACAGCTTCCTAAGAAGTGACATCCTCCAGAGGTGCTTTTTCGTTCAAGCTTGTCTCGTCTGTAGTCAGCGTTAGTGTATCCAACGAGTGTGAAACCATGAGTGTTGGGATACCATAAACCTGCGTTCACTGAGCTTTGCAAATATCTAAGGATTATTTTTACAGCTATGTAATGAGATTCCTTAGGGTTAGATTGATATCTAGCACAGTAGCATACTGAGAACTGAATGTCCGGTCTACTTGCTGTTAAGTAAAGTAGAGAGCCTATCATACCTCGATACAATTTGCTGTCTACCGACTTACCATTCTCGTCAGCGCAGAGGACAGTGTCAGTGCCCATAGGAGTAGATATTGGCTTGCAATTTTCAAGATCATATTTCTTTAATATCTCCTTGGCATATTTGGCTTGACTGATGAAGATGCCATTTTTCCCTTGTTTGATTTGAAGTCCAATGAAGAAGTTGAGTTCTCCCATCATTGACATTTCAAACTCAGTCTGCATTTGCTTGCTAAATTCCTTGCACATTGACTTATTAGTAGCACCGAAAATAATATCATCCACATATATTTGAGCCAGCAGGGTATCTTTACCCTTTCTCTTAATGAATAAGGTTGTATCAACTTTGCCTCTGACATAGTTTCTAGTCAGCAGGAAACTGGTCAGCCTCTCATACCAAGCACGTGGTGCTTGCTTGAGGCCGTACAGAGCCTTTTTGAGTTTATAGACGTGGTTTGGGAATTTACGATCCTCAAACCCTGGAGGTTGATTAACATAAACTTCCTCGTTTATAACTCCATTAAGGAATGCACTCTTAACATCCACTTGAAACAGTTTAAAGTTCATATAACTTGCATAAGCGCATAAAATTCTAATAGCCTCTAGCCTTGCCACTGGGGCAAAGGTCTCACCGTAGTCAATACCTTCTTGTTGACTGTAGCCCTGAGCTACAAGTCTTGCTTTGTTCCTGACTACATTTCCTTGTTCATCCAGCTTGTTGCGGAAGACCCATCTTGTTCCAATGGTCTGCTGACTCCTTGGATGTGGCACTAACTCCCATACATCGTTTCTTCTGAATTGGTCAAGTTCCTCTTGCATTGCGCTCATCCAGAATTCATCTTCCTCAGCATCAGCGAAGTTTTTAGGTTCCTGAACTAAGACGAAGGCTATGTTGCTGAGGTATCTCCTGAGTTGATTTCTTATCATCAGGGTATTCTCAGCGGCATCAAGAATGGCACTCTCTGACTGTCCTCTTGGTATCCTTATCTCCTTTGGTAGATTGATGTCTTGTGTTGTCTGTGTTTCAACAGTCTCTGCAGGTATAGATTGGTCAGTGAAAACAATTTGAGGTTCACTTTTACCTTTGGTCAGCCCTTGAGGGAATGACTCAGCGGCTGTATCTTGATCAGCGGGTACTGAGTGTGGATCATCCTCGGTCAACGGCAGATATCTTCCTGCAGGGTTAGTTTCGTCGAACTCAACATGTACTGACTCTTCTAAAACTTGAGTTCGTTTATTGAAAACTCTGTATGCTTTGCTGTTTGTTGAGTAGCCTAAAAAGATAGCTTCATCAGCTTTTGAGTCAAACTTAGCTAGGCTATCTTTGGTGTTTAAAATAAAACATTTATAGCCAAAGGCACGAAAGTATCCAATGTTGGGCTTTCGTCCTTTCCAAAGTTCGTAGGGGGTTTTCTTTAGTATAGGTCTAACAAGAGCCCTATTGAGAATATAGCACGCTGTGTTAACAGCTTCTCCCCAAAAGTACTTTGGAAGCCTATGCTCACTCAGCATTGTCCTGGCTATTTCAACCAAGGTTTTGTTCTTCCTTTCAACAACCCCATTTTGTTGAGGCGTCCTAGGAGCAGAAAAATTATGGTCAATGCCGATGGCTTCACAGAATTCAACAAACTGTTGGTTTTTGAATTCTCCACCATTATCACTTCGGATGTGAGCCAGTTTTAGGTCTTTATCATTTTCAAGTTTTCTAACCAAATTTGAAAATGTCTCAAAGGTCTCATCCTTGCTACTCAGCAAGATGATCCACGTGTACCGAGAGAAGTCATCTACAATGACCAAGGAAAATCTTCTTCCACCCAGACTCAGCGGCTGGACAGGACCAAAGAGATCCAAGTGTCGTAACTCTAACGGACGCTTAATTGAGACAATATTTTTAGTATGAAAAGATTGTTTGGTTTGTTTTCCAGCTTGGCAAGCGTGGCATAGTTGATCTTTTTCAAATTTAAGTTCTGGCAATCCCTCAACCAATTGCTTTCTTGCTAATTTGGCCAGGAGGTCCATGCTTACATGACCAAGTCTCCTGTGCCACAGCCAGGAATTTTCTTCCTTTGAAACTAAGCATACAGTTTTTGAAAACTTTTTCTCCAAGTTCAGCATGAAGACATTATCAATGCGAGGGGCAGTTAAAATTAACTCATTAGTTTTACCCTCGTATATTTTACATCCAGTGTCATCAAATATAACTTTTCTCCCATTGTCACATAGCTGAGCTACGCTGAGTAAGTTATATTTGAGTCCGCTGACTAGGGAGACTGACTCAATAGTAGGATTACCTCCAATGGTTCCTGACCCTACTATCTTACCCTTTTTGTTGTCTCCAAAACTTACGCTTCCTCCTCGTTGACGCTCAAATGTGATAAACTGAGTTTCATCACCCGTCATATGCCTCGAGCATGCGCTGTCAATATACCACATCTTTGACTTCTCAGCACATCTTAAGCTTACCTGCAATGTAACTAGTTACTCTTAGGTACCCAATTCCTTTTGGGTCCTTGCTTGTTAGGTTCAACAGGTAAAGCATCATATTTTATTTTATGGCGACATACATGAACAGTATGGCCATTCTTTCCACAGAAGTCACAGCTGACCTTCCGTTTAGGATTTCTCACTGACTGGTCAGCACCCCAGTGCTGAGCGTGCCAGCACACCTTTGTGGTGTGTCCTTTCTTCCCACAGAAGTCACACTGGACTTTTCGCTGAGGATTCCATCTCTGCTGACCAGTACCTCGGTACCGAGTATTCAGAGGAATATTTCTTTTGTTTGGAACCTTTAGTTGGTTCTGGATAGTTGTGACGTCCTTTCTCAGTTTCTTAGAATCTGATTGGACTTCAAAGACAGACTTATATATGATCTCCATGTTATCATGCAAAGTTGAGTTGTCCTGAAGAAGGAATCTGAGGTCACTCAGGTTGACCTCTTCAATCTCATCACAGCGCCTGCTGAGTGCTCTAACTTTCTTATTACACTTTTTGACAAGTGTGTAGAGATCACTCAGGGCATTAACCATTTCATTTCTGAGATGGGGTAGTGATATTACCTTATTTGATTGCTCCTCGTCATCAGATGCGATGGAGGGGTCAGCATGCTCAGAGATGCACAGCTCAGTAAGTTCGTCAGCCATAAAATAGATCTTTGCTGACTCAGCGGCATCAGCTTCTGATGATGAAGACTCATCACTGTCGCTCCATGTTGCCACCATTGCCTTTTTTCCGTTCTTCCTTTCATTCCTCAGCGTGGGGCAGCTTGACTTGATATGACCAGTTTGATGACATTCAAAGCATGTAATGGGCTTTGAGTTGTCCTTCTTGTATTTGCTGTCGTTGGACTCAGCTTTATACTTATCAAACTTTCTGTAAGGCTTCTTATAATATTTGTCATTCTTTCTGAATAGCCTTTTCATCTTCCTGGTGAACATAGCCATCTCCTCATCATCTGTTGAGCTCCCATCAGTGGAGTCAGCTTTCATGACAAGAGATTTTTGCTTCTTGTCTTCAGACTTTTCCTTCACCTCAAAATTCTTCATTGAGATCTCATGGGTCAGCAGTGAGCCGATGAGTTCATCATATTTGTAGGTGGTTAAGTCTTGAGCTTCCTCAACAGCAGTCTTCTTTGCTTGCCAGTTTTTAGGAAGACTCCTGAGAATCTTCTTGACTTGTTCTTCCTCAGTGAAGATCTTCCCAAGTCTCTTGAGCTCGTTGATGATGTTTGTAAACCTTGCATTCATGTCAGAGATTCCCTCATCATCGTTCATCTCGAACAGCTCGTATAGTCTCATCTGCTGGATCACCTTGGACTCCTTTACTTTGTTGGTTCCTTCGTAGGTGACCTCCAGCTTCTTCCAGATCTCTTGCGCTGACTCACAACCTGATATCTTATTATACTCTGCAGCATCAAGCGCACAGTAAAGCATATTTATAGCCGAAGCGTGATTTTGTAGCTTATTGAGATCATCATCTGTCCATTTGGCCTCAGCTTTGACAACTGTTTGGCCAGCCACAACTTCAACAAGAACAAACGGGCCTTGGACTATTGAAAGCCATGCACTCATGTTTGTTGCCTGAATAAAGTTTTTCATCCTATTCTTCCAGAAGGTGTAGTTAGACCCGAAGAATAGGGGAGGCCGAGTAATGGACAGCCCCTCAGGTAAGATCTGAGTTGTCTGGTTTCCTGGGAGAAACCGAGTGCTGTTTTCAGCCATAGTGGGGATCAGTTCAAGGTAGTTAAACCTTTAACAGTGAGCTTTTAAGTTCTGATACCACTTGTTGGTCCCTTATAACGTAACAAGTTAGTTCCAAAGGGGGGGGGATAGGAACTACTTTAAATTTTAATACGTTAAGGCTGACTTCTTTTTCTTTGAAAAAGGATTACACAGCGCGCTGAGTAAATTAAGACACTAGCTTAGTCAACTGGTGACTAAGTCAGCTTCTTTCTTTGAGTCAGGAGATAACACTTAAGTCTATTCCTGAACTCAGATACTCAATTCAACACAACTCAGCGTGACCTCTTTACTTGGTCAGTTTTGTTTAAGCAAGCAATATATATATTAAGGAGTTTAAGGTTAGAAAGATGTTACTCAGCAGATTTATCCAGGTTCGGCCTCCAAGCCTACGTCCTGTCCTCGGAACACGTTCCGAGCTTTCGAATTCTCTACTGAGCTCTTTAACGGTAGAGCATCAAACCTTTTACAACTTAGAAGCTGAGTATAACAAGAGTACCTTCCTCTATACCTCTACTCACTCCTAATCTCTCGCTGAGTACTATAACCGAGTACTCAGCCTCTCTTTTCTAATCTCTAGAAATGATAAAGATTTGTCCTAAACAACAATTGCTAAGACACCTTAGATGATTGAATAATCACTCTAGACTTTTACATGAAAGATATATAATTTGGTGTAAGAATTTGCTTTGCTTTTCTTCACAGAACTTTGAGTAGATTTTTGGTCAGCGTAATGGCTTGATCAAGTTCTGTGTAGAAATGAAGCAACTGAAGGGCTCTATTTATAGAGACGTCTGAGGCATCAGTCATTTCGAATTTCGAAATAACCGTTGGAGGGAAACGACTTCCTGTCGTTGTCACTCAGTCTTGCTCAGAGCTCTCGGCCAATCAGATTTGAGTATCTTCTGTCCTCGGTCAGCTTTTAGTCAGTTCGGCAGAATGTCTCTCCATTTATGGTAAGGTCAACTAGACAGCGTCCTGTGTCTTCTGAACTTTACCCAAAGTGGAAACACTTTGTCTGGAAGTTGTTCTTGCTCAGATGTTGTCTTGTACTCTTTGTCGATTCAACTCAGCAGCTTCATTCCGAAGTTGTTCAACGAAGGTCTTCTAGATCCTTCTCACGCTGAGTTGCATTTTGTTCATAACGACAGCGTTTTGCACAAGCGGGCCGAGTGGTCTTAATCTGTTTGACTTGGGCTTTGACTTTCGTATTGGGCTCTAAGCCATTTAGTCTTTATGTCTTATAAACAATTTTAACTCTATATTGAACAAACACATTAGTGTAATAAATCAAAGCATTTTAAACTTAGTGTGTTTAGAATATATTTAATTTTACTTAAATAATTTTGTCAAATCAAAATCATATGGAAAGGTGTTTCAACAGATACTGCTGGCCATCCTCTTCCCTTATCATGACTGTACAAACTGCTTTATCTGTAACAGAGACATACATGTAAAGATTCTCACCTTTTAATAGTCTGCTCATCAGAGGTGGTTCCGTGAGGAAGCGTTTGATTCCTTCGAAAGCTTGCTTACAATCTTCATTCCACTCAAATGCTTTCTGTTTTTTTATCACTTCATAGAAGGGTAGGCATCTACGAGCTGAACATGAGATGAACCTGCCCAAGGCTATGATACGCCCATTAAGACGCTGTACCTCTCTAACATTTTGTGGCGTCTTCATATCCAGAACAGCTTTAATCTTGTCTGGGTTTGGGCTCACCCCTTTCTGGCTGATCATGAATCCTAGGAATTTTCCGTAAGTCGCCCCAAAGGTGCATTTCTCTGGATTCAATTTAATGTTGTGCTGACGAAGGACCCCAAGGACTTCCCTTATGTCATCTGCATGCTTCTCCACGGTGGTACTCTTGATGATCATATCATCTACATAGACGGAAAAGTTGTCACCTTTTCTCCCTTCGAATATTTTATTCATCATCCGCTGGTAAGTTGCCCCTGCATTTTTTAGTCCAAAGGGCATGACCTTAAAGCAATAGGTCGTTTGGTGTGTCACGAACAAAGTTTTGATCCTATCAGATGGCTCCATCGGGATCTAGTGATAGCTCGACTTCACATCAGTGAAGGAATACATGGCGTGTCCCGCGGTTCCGTCTACTAAGATATCAATACATGGTAGAGGGTAGTTGTCTTTGGGACAAGCTTTATTGAGATCTGTGAAATCAATACACATGCGGTATGATCCGCCTGCCTTCTTGACTAGTACTACATTTGCTAGCCATTGCGTATAAATTACTTCCTCGATGGCGTCCGCCTTCTTGAGTTTAGAAATCTCTTCCTCAATCACCTTTTGTCTCTCAGGACCATGATTCCTCCGTTTTTGTGCTATCGGGACCGCGTCCTCGGCGATATTAAGTTTATGAGTAATCACATCCGGACTAATCCCTAGGAGGATCTCATCCTTCCATGCGAAGAAATCTTCCGACTCGAGGAGAACCTTTGTAATATCTTCCTTAATCTCATCCTTTAGCCCTCTAGCGATTCGTACCTGTTTTCCATTTGCCATAAGAAACATTTTTGTATCTCCCAGGGCCATTGTGACAAGTTCCTCCTCTTCATCATCCTTAGACTGGGGGCGAATTGTCAAGGATGCCGAATATGTCTCCTGAGCAACTATTTGGTTCCCTTTGACCATTACTCCTCCCTTGGCAGTAGGGATATACATGGTTAAATGGCGAATGGATATGAGAGCCGCCACCTCTGAGATGAAAGGCCGTCCCAAGATGACATTATAAGCCAACTGACCATCTATAATGGAGAACTCCAGATCTCCCTTCCAGACTTGATCTTCATCCGCCAACTCGCATTCCAACATTACCTGCCCTTTTGTCTAGATTGTGTGTCCTGTCACTCCCAGGATATCTATAATGGTGGTCTCCACCTGGATAGGATCGATCTTGAGTTTGGCGAATGCCCCTCTCGTAATGACGTTGCAGGAACTACCAGTGTCAATCATTACTCTTTTCATTTCTCATCCTTCCACCATCATGGTGATGACCAGAGCATCCGCGTGAGGGGGAACCTCTGGGCCTACATCCGCGAAAGGGCGGTTGAGTGATGTCCTGTCAAGAGCAGTGGTTTTTGTCTTCTTTAGTGCAGGTTGATATCCTGGTCCGCCCGCTATGACATTAATGACCCCTTTCGCCTTCTTTCTCGGATCATCTCTTGGTTTATCACCGTCTACTTTCTTGTTATCATTTTGGACGAACATGTCCAACTTTCCCCTTTCGATAAGCCTTTCTATCTCTCTGGCCAACTCCCAACACGCATCCGTCTCATGACCATTCCTCCTGTGGTACTTGCAATAATTCTTGGGGTTTTTCCCCGTGTTGGTGTACTCCCCCCCTTTTAGTTCGGGGTATGAAATGCTCCGCTTGTGCTGGCTGTTCTCTATCCACATTAGCACTTCACTTTTGGAGGCATTTAATGGTGTAAACGACGGCGTGTATGCTGATTTGTTCTTAGAGCCTCTTCGCCTACCTCAAGATGACGAATCAGGGAGCTTTTCCTTGCCCCGTCTACGAGATTCGCCTTTGTCTCTCTTGGGTGGAGATACAGACTCTCTGCGGATGTCGTCAACCTCCATGAAATCCTTGCATCTTTCTATCAGCTCTGTCATATTTCTCGGTTTGTTTCTGATTAGATCTTCTTGTAAGCTTTTACATTTTGTGTTCTTCACTAGCGCTTCCACCGTCATGGAGACATCCACATCAACAATGCGGATACATAACTTGTTGAAATTGTCGACATACTCCCGAAGGGGTTCATTCTCTTTTTGTTTCAACTTAAAGAGCTTTCGCGATTTAACCACTGGAGGAATGCATCCGACGAATTTTGCACAAAATTCTCGATTTAACTGATCCCAGCTGTCTATCGATCCTGGGGGAAGGGACTGGAACCAGTCGTAGGTAGGACCTTTTAGCGTAGTGATGAACATCCGATAAAGCACTGCCTCACTGGCCCGATTAAGGCCAAGCAACATGCGATACTTCCTTGCATGGGCTTCGGGATTATCCTCCCCGGAATAGACTTGGATGTTGGGAATCTTAAAGTGCCTCTTAGTTTCTTCGACGTCGATCCACGCAGTGAAGGGAGAATCACGGTTGGCGAATGGGTTATGCCTGGCATTCTCTTCGTTCTAACGGCGTATCTCGGCTCTGATCTGCTCCGCGATAGAACCTTGATTTTCCCTAGGACGCCTCTTACTTGGAGGTCTACTTTGAGAAGACGAAGAGCTGGAGTCAGATGATGGATCTGATGGTGACTTTCTACCACCTCCGCCACATCCTCCTAGAGGAGCTCGCCTATTTTCTCCCTAGTTTGGTGGCGGCTGTTGCCTAACCTGTCGAGGTGACCTAGCTTATCGCTCACTTCTCCTTCGGTCAGATGATGGAGGAGATCTACCTCGCCGGGGTGATCGACGCCTGGGGTGGGTAGGGGATCGAGATCGCTCCTTTCCATGCGTCTTTTTACGCTTCTTGTGCCTCCGACCCTTCTGTCCACCGATGGTGATCCCAAGGTTTGCGGTGCCCCTTGGGAGAGTTTGATCATTCCTTTGACTCCCTTCCGGTATCTCAGAAAATAGCCTTCGATTCAACGGTTGGCTACTGGAAAGCGCTGGATTAACAACTGTGGAGTCCGCAGGTTGAGAAAGAAAAAATGACGAGTCACGAGCATTGGGTCCTATAAGAGTATTCTGCCATTGTGATGACGTAGGAACTGGTGGAGGACGACGGAGGTTGAATGGGGGAACTGTCATGTAAGACCTCAGTCGACTCTCCATGGTGGGTCCATGCTCTCTTCCTATGGACCCCGCGCAAATTTCAATGAAAGAGTCAAGTGACATGCTCCCCTCTCCATGTACGGTTGGTGCATCAGGATCAACGCGGCCAGCATTCGTAACAGGATTAGTTGATAGTGTTATGGGTGGTATTTCTGTTTCTATTGAGGGATTGGACCCTCCGCTTGTCATGTTTAAAACGTGAACGAAATCCTTATTGGGTTAGGACTCCACGATCACCGCACCAATTGATAACTAGTGGTGAATTTCCGATCAGCTTCCTTCCCTGTGGGGGCATCGTCGGGTTCGACGGGGGGAAGCTCCGATGCCAAAGTCAGTATGGAAATGGAGAATAAACTATATTGACAAGGTAGGGTTTAAGAGAGAGAATGAAATGCACCTCAATAGCTTGGGATGTAAGCTTTTTATAGTCATGAAGTCGTAACTCCTAGTAACTTGAAAGTCTCCATTAATGTCTCATTAATGGTGGTTATGGATCTCCTTTAAGCTTGGCCGTTAGCTCATTAAAGGACCATTAACTGCCTTTATTGGGAATCGGCTTAACCGTTTAACGGGCGGATCGAGGCATGATGGCGGGTCTCCCATAGGTTTGAATACGGACCACGCGTGGCGGAGTCCAAGTGATACGCCATTCGGATGACTTGCTTGATACGCCATCGCTTCTCAGACCGTCCTAATACGCGGCCGTTTTGGCAAAGATCCTCTTTGATCCTTTGGATAATATCTCAATGTTATCAACACTAAATCTAAATCGATGTACTAATTTAATTAATTATTCACTAAATGTAATTCCATTAGTTTATAAATCAATTAATTACATCCTGTAAACTAATTAATCAATTACGTAATCAATCCCTAAATTCATTAATTGATTACCTTGATACAAAAGTAATAATTAACCAATTAATTTAAGATATTGCTATTTACCGCCTCTAAATTACTTATCACCGTCTCATTTGGACATTAACCAATTACTTTAGGATATTGCTATTTACCGCCTCCAAATTACTTATCACCACCCCATGTGGACAATTTTACCCTTTTCATACAAAAAAATTGAAAACTGAAAATTTGGATTTTTGGGATAATCGGCCAAATTTTGGCTTAGGCGGATGCCGGACCAGACGGATTTCGGCATCCGTCTAGGCATAACTTTACCCATTCAAAATCGTCAATTTTTTTGTGACGAAAAATGCTAAATCGTTTAATTTTTTGTGACAAAAAATTTAAAATCGTCCAGTTTTTGTGACGAAAAATGTAAAATTGTCACAAAAAATATACATGATTTCTTTGATAAAAAAAATGTAAACTTTAATGTTTTCGACTCGTAATCATCCATTTCCGAGACTCTCGGATTGTCACACATCAATTATTTTCATAACTTCAATTATTGTTGTTCGGGTTTAAGATTTTAGAGAGAGAATTTTCAGTTTTTTTTATCAAAATTATGAAAAAGTCAAAAAAATCCAAATTGGGACAGTAACTAGTAAAAAGGGGCAGTATTTAGTAATCCACTTAATTTAAGGACTAACTAATTACCTTGACATTTAATTCAATTGCTAAGATCCCCATCAATACTCAATTCAATTGGTGTCATGCCCAACGGGAGTCGGTTTCCCCACAATGTGACAGCCCCTTCACTGAAATTCTGGTCCCATACAACTCATAACAAACTTAGCTGAAAAGAACCTACTCTCGATGATAAAGAGCCTTTACTTTCTATTAGTTAAATGCTAGCGCGCTATTTCTAGCGGAAAGCTTGACTAATAAATAGACCTGTTCATGGATTGGGTCGGACTGGGTTCGGACCGGACCTAATCGGGCTTTTCATATATTTACCTTGTCCAAACCCAATCCAACCCGCACTACATGTACATCGGGTTCGGGCCGGGCTGGGCTAGACTAAAAAATTTAATTCCCAAGCCCAGCCCGGCCCAACCCGCTCAATTAATATTTATTTTTATATTGTTAATTAACATGTAAATTTTAACATAAAATATACATTTAAATTCTTTAGGAAAAGAAATGTGTAGTTTTTTACTCAAATTCCCTGACTTATTTCCACTTCTGTTCCATTTGCTTTTTATTGTTTTTAGTACTATGATTTTTATTGTATAAAATATATTAACTAAGTTTTACAGAGTGTCAATTAACAAAACATAACTAAATTAATAATTACACAAACGTAAGTGAGATTTTTTTTAGCTCAGTTTTACTTTTGTCTCCAATAATTCTTAATCCTGATATATAGGTGCAACAGCTAATTCATTGATGTTAAGATATAAGAAAAAGAATGTATCTCATCAAATTTTATGATTCTAATAGTGATATATTTTGTGTTATTAATAATATAAGGATCTTATAAAAAAATATATATATAAGGATGGGCCGGGCCGGGCCGAATCGGGCTTTTAAGACAAATCCCAAGCCCGTCCCATTTTATACGCGGGCTTATGCGGGCTCGGGCCGGACCGGGCCAATATCAAATAAGTATTGTCCAAGCCCAACCCATAAAGGACGGGCTTGGACGGGCTGGGCGGGCCAGCGGGCTCGTGAACAGGTCTACTAATAAATAGGGCTTTATTTTTATAGATTAAGAGGTGAGTAAGGGGCTGCTTCTTAGCGCTCCAGGAAATGAGATTCCGACCAAGAACAAAAGCCCGAGGTAGAGCGTCGGTCTTCAGGGCAGGGCAGCCTGCCTTCTTTTTTTTTATAAGAGTAGGGGCAGATAGCTTGGCACCCGGAGATATAGGCGTAGCGCAGGGCAGGATGGACAGATTTCCGGAAATCTGGAAAATTTCCAGATTTCTGGAAAATTTCCAGAAATCTGGAAATTTCCAGATTTCCGACGGAAATTTCCAGATTTCCGACGGAAATCTGGAATTTTCCAGATTTTTGGAAATTTCCAGATTTCCGAAGAAATCTGGAAATTTCCGAAACTTAAAAAAAAAGAAAAAAAAGAAGGAAGAAGAAGAAGAATGGAGGAGGGGAGAAGAAGGAAGAAGAAGAAGAAGGAAGAAGAAGAAGAAGAAAGAAGAAGAAGAAGAAGAAGAAGAAGAAGGAAGAGGAGAGAAGAAGAAGAAGAAGAAGAAGAAGGAGGAGGAGGAGAAGAAGAGGAAGAAGAAGAAGAAGATGAAGGAGGAGAGAGAAGAGGGAAAAAAATAAAAAAAATTCCATTTTCCCGTTTTACCCCTGTGCCACGTCAGCACTTTAACAGTGTCAAGTCAATTTCCGTTTTTCGGGTAACGGCGCAAACCACAGTCCTTTTTTTTGTAATAACAAACCACAAGGGTTTTTTTGGAACAACATCAAACCACATGAGTTTTTTTTGGAATTTACCCTTAATTTTATCTCTCAAATGTCCAATTCTATAAGCTTCATCTTAGATGTTCTATGTGCACAATTCTAAGGATCTATCCTTAGTTGGTAGTGGGCTCACGGTCCACAGACTGTAAATGGGTTATAGCAAACCATTACAATCCCAAATAAGACAGAGTTTCAGCAGTCTAAAGATGTAGAGACCGGTAGTTATCTCTTATCTTCTTTTACCATTAAATATCAATATGATAAACAAGAGGCATGGTGGCTGTCATCCTCTCTGTTGTTTATGATATATTTTTTTTTTATCTTAAGTGGATTGATGAATCAGATAATTAAATTACTTATCAGAATATGGCCATACACTTATCAATCTCACTTATCAAGTGGCCTGTGATATAATCTCATTGTTACATAAATGGAAATTCTATCACTTCATTATCAATGTGTTCACCGGTTCACCCAATCATACCCGTATTTGGCATCATGTTACAGACCTGCTAGGTGTATGTTAAGGTGAACGGGATTCCACAATGATATTATAATGAAAGCTAGTTTGAAAACAATTAGAGACCTACTCATGAAAACTTATTACATGACCCCCATTTAGTTTTCTAAAGCGGATCGATCCAGTCACAGGTTTACAACATGTACATATATTCATAACTGACTTTACAAGTGCTATGTCTAGTATCAGTGGCGGACGCAGGATTTTCGAATAGGGAGGCTAATTTTAGCCCAACATTAGAAGAAAAAATCATGTACAAAAATTAAAATCAAACTATATATATATATATATATATATATATATAAAATTCTCGGAATATAACTATATAAAATTTTAATTTTATTGTAAATACTAAAAAGTAATTGTTACATATACTATATTACAGATAAATGGCTTCATCTTAAAAACCTAATAAAAAAATTAAGTTAACGAATCTATCATAAAAATAAAATAAAAACAAGTTAAAGAGCCTAAACTAACAAATTCAAGAACCTAAATTAAATCCCCAAATAAAAACCCATAATTAAATCCTCAAATTAAAACCCCAAATCAAAATCTCTTAATTAAATTCTCAAATTAAAACTATCTAATCAAAACCCCTTATTTAAACCCTCAAATTAGAACCCATAAATAAGAAAACTCTTAATTAAACTCCTAAATCTAAGTCCTAAAATCAAATTAAGGTAATTCACAATCTAATCAAAACTCCTAAATTAAATCTCCAAATTAGAACCCCAAATCAAAACCCCTTAATTATAAAGTTAATACAATCGAAATTAAAATTTCTAAATTAGTTCAACCCAAAATCTAAATAAAACAAACCTAATTTATTTAAAACCTAAATTAATTAAGATAAATGAGAGAAAGGGAGAAGAAAAACTTATTGATTAATGGTGTTAAAAGATTCAGAAGGAAAAATATAAAAAAGATGGACTAAAAAATATATTTTTCAAAACAATTTGGAGAAAAGCGGAAACAGGAACAATTTGTATCTTTTACTTTTCTAGCCCTTTACCAAAACGAATGTCGTTTTGGTAAAGGATCAAATTAAAAAAACAAGTGCCCAGCCCCTAATCTCCTTCTCCTTCTCTATCGAGAAAGAGAAGGAAAGCAGCAGCTATGCCAGCCAGCCATGGCTGCTGCTAAAATAGGGGGCTAATTTGCCCCACCTATATCTTTTCTGGAGGCAGCGCCGACGCCGGGTTGCATCCACCACTAGCTAGTATGTATTACTACTATACAGTCATCGAATATACAAGTATGTAGTTCTATTCATTTTTATGATTAGAATAGACTTGAGATAAGGTTTTATGATTGTTAATCAGTGGATACTTTAATCATTTTATATCACAATATATAAATGAACTAGACTAATGCCTTTATTAATGTGACACAAATAGTGTATGTATACAAGATGAATCAAAATATAATACATATTACAAGAACCAATGCCTATGAACTAGGGCACGCCAACAATATGGGCCATTAATCCAAAGGAAAGATTGACAATGCTCTTTGCAAGCCCAATGGAAGATAGTTAAGGATGAGGGTTGCTTCCACTGCCACGAGATAGGCCATTAGAAGAGGGAGTCTTCCTTTGAAGAGCTGAAGAGAAATAGAGGCCTGATCTCTAACTCATGTATCTTCGTAATAAAACTAGCTTTTCTAATTCATACATCACAAGTATTAGATACTACACCAACATCTGAAGCATGAAAATCTGCACAAGCCTTTGCGAAAGCCTATGCCTTAGAATGATACCAACTCAATGTTGATTTTTTGCACAAATCCTTAACTAATATGGTTAGCCATATATGAGGGCGATACCACCTCTTTTTTTTTGCTATATGGATTGTTTGACTTACGTTTATTAGTGCATTTTTGTGAGGTGTTCCTATATTGGATTAAGACACCTCTTGTTAGGGATGGGTACGGTTCGGTTAACCGGTCCATTAGGTAAATAAATTAACCAAACCGAATTTATCGATTTTTTAACCAATAATACCGAAATCGGTTCAAATATATCAGTTAACCGTACGAATGGTTAACCGATAATTTTGGTTAGATTTTTCGGTTAAATGTTTTTAACCGTTGCTCAGCGGTTAACTAAAAATGAATGGTTAAACAAAAATTAACAGTTAACCATAAAATTTATCCAATAAAAAAATGGAGTCCATTTTTTTTTCTATACACATTAGATTTAAATAAAGAATAGGATATGCCACAAATTGAAGTTGAAAATGTAATGCAGCGGAAATCTTCACTTTTATTACTTATAAATTAATAATTGTGTAACAAAACATTATTTCATTTCAAAATCAGGACACTTAATAATCCAAAAAACCATTATTGCACAAAACCAGGACATTATTACTTCAAAACCAGAACATTCCTTCATTTCAACAGAGGAAAGAGCTACAAGACCTTATTTTATTTCCTTAAGAACGAAACGCAGTTACAATGTGCACTAAATTCATCCATACAAAAAATTATACCCAAACCAAATGAACACATAACTGCTCACACTTCCTTGTATCTGCCGTGCATAAATCAAAATTATACCTAAACCAAATATATAGAAATAGAGAAATAAGGAGATCGCATCAGGTAAGGAGATCGCATCATGTGATTTCTCAGTTGGAAACCGAAAATGGAACTGGAAATGAGATGAGAACTGCAAAATGGGAAGAACGATGAACTGGGAAATTGGTTGCTGGATGAGGAGAAGAACTGGATATGGGAAGAATGATGAACTGGGAAATCGGCTACTGGATGAAGGAGAAGTACTCGAAATGGGAAGAACGATGATTTGGATGAACAATGTCGGTTGGATGAACGATGAACTGGGAAATGGGTTTTGTTTTTGTTTCGACTGGTGGAGGAATGGAGTGGCTTAATTCATTTAGGGTTTCTAAACTTTTTTTTCTTTTGTAGAAAATAACATATTTGGGTTTTAGTTTTAAGTTTTTTTTTTTATTTTTAGTTGCTGTCTGTATAAGTTATTAATATAAGGTTATTTATGTAAATATAATATAAGTATTAATTGGTTCGGTTAACCGAAAACCAATGGTTTTTCATCATTCCAAACCGAAACCGAACCGAAATCGAAAATATTTCATTTCTTCAAACCTAAACCGAAACCGCCAGTTCAGTTAACCAATTTTTTCGGTTTGGATGACCAATTTTCAGTTCGGTTACCAGTTTGACCGGTATTTTTGCCCACTCCTACCTCTAGCCTTTTCATATTGGTTGAATATTTACATTCTTAATATTATTTATAATGACTTTTAACTCCATGAAAACGTTCTTTTATAGTATGGTACTAATATGTGAATGTCTTCTCTTAAAACAATCCAAACTATAATGTAAATAATCAATGAGTTTTAAATGATTGGATCTAAACCTAACCTATATTGGCATGAATCAGAGGATATAGTGCTCAGTTCACTTGTTTTAGAAACAAGAGAGAAACGTGAAATTTGTTTATAAGTTTTAGATGAACTAAAATCTATTAACAAGTAGGTTAATTAGATAAGACTCAATTGGCCAAAATACATTGAATGTATCTGCCCTATTAAGCACAAATGTATCAAAATCATCTGATTGGATTGGGATGATAAAAATATATAAGCCAAAATGAGTTAAATCACTCTTCAAACCTTTGGTTATGAATTCGAATTAACTCAGTTTACGGGTTCGAATGACGTTTTCGCATCAATCTGAATTAGTTTGGTTATGAATTCGGATGACGTTTTCACATCAATTCGAATAAATTTAATTATGAATTCGTATGACATTTTCACATCGATCTGAATTAATTTGTCTTACGAATTCGGATGACGTTTTCGTATCGATCCAAATTAATTTGTTTTACGAATTCGGATGACATTTTCACATCGATCCGAACTAATTTGGTTTAAAAATTCGAATGACGTTTTCACATCAATTCGAATTACCTCAGTTTACGGGTTCGAATGACGTTTTCGCATCAATCCGAATTAATTTGGCTATGGATTCGAATAACGTTCTCACATTAATTCGAATAAATTTATTTTTTTTATTGATTGAAGATAACATCTCAAGTTGGTTTATTTCTATCTGGAGCTACATATATCACATATACGTTAAAAAAACTGTGAATGTAAAATGAAATTCGATTGGCAATTTTTATACCGATTCGAATTAATTTGTTTAACCGGCTCGATCTAATTGGATCACCCTTAAATTAATTAAAGTCATAAACAAACTAAGCTAACGATTACGTGAAATACAGAAATAAATCTTAAACTATCAACCATTAATTATAGACATTAAAGTATGGATTTAGTGAGGACATAAGTAAAAATCAGATTAGGGACTGATATCAGGCTCAAGATACTGAGTAAATCGTGGAAGGCCCAAAGTAAAAAAAACAAAATTCTATTTAATCCTAATATCAAAACCCTATTGCACCTAATCCTGAATTAAATCTCCTATCTTGAAGCAGTCTCCTTCTTCTCCCTCATTCCCTCATTTGCGCTCAACACTCTCCCTTTTGGCTCCATGAATTCCCGCCTTCTCTCTCTCCAATTTCACTCTGGTTCACTCTCTCTTGAGTTCTTCTAACTATCTCTCATGGTTTTCGCCTAATTATGAGCTTTTCGGGTCATATCGGATAAGGTCCGAGATATGCACGGTTTCACACCTCCGATGGGGAACTCTGAGTTCCTGAGGGGGGGGGGGGGGGGGGGGGGGGGGGGGGGGGGTCCGATGGTCCTATAAATCACATGCAAAGGTAACTTCTAAGGTTTGATCTCTCCCTCTTCGATCTCGGCTTCTATTCTAGTTTATTGCGATTTCTATTCTATTACCCCTGATTTGAGATACTTGTTGCGTTTGCTTGGATAGAGATGGGTTTTTCACTGAGTTTGCTTGGTTTGAAATAACTATGGGGTGTTTTGCTGTGCTTGTTTGGCTTAAGATAGGTATTTGGCTATATTTCTTTGGTTTGGGATGCCTATGAGTTTATTTGTCGTGTTCGTTCGATTTTGCTATGCTTATCCCTTGTTCTAGTCTCTGTTCTACTTGCCCGAGTTTGGTTCTTTGTGGGGCGAGCCTTTTAGGGCTCTCAAACCGGCTTCAGGCACGCAACCAGAGCCATTATCGGCTGTGGAGGGCGTTCTGAGCCTACGAACCGATTCACTCGGGACGAAACGTAACTCTCTATTCTTGATATAATGCTATTATAGGATGAAAAAGTGATAGAAATGATGATGAACAATGATAAGGAGGTAGTTTATATAGATACAAAATATTGTGAATAAATTGGAAAACGGATTAACCCTGCTCTTTTGATTGATTGTTTGTTGTTACAATATTGGTGGAGAACTTGTTCTTGCTGTTACAAAAGTGTGTTATCCTTCACTTGTTTGCTGTTACATTAAGGCTTTCCTATTACATTGAGATTACAGATTTTTTTTCCTCTCAATATAGTGATGGGTCTTTTCTATTTATAGTAAGGTAATTCCTGTAAATTATTGATCATGATTTTTTCTTATTCCCTACTGTGCCCTTGAGGGTTGTTTTGTCAATCTGCTTGCCTACTTCCCACTGAGAGTTGCAGAGGGAAGGTTCTCGATACCCTGTTGAATTATTGATTTTTGGTAAAAATGCCACTTGGTCCCTAGGATTGAATCTTTTTGCAGACTCACGATGCTGGACTGAATTCTGACCCGAATTTGATGTGGACCCGGATCAAATTTGGATTGTTTTTGACCCGAGCTTGATGTGGATCTGGATTGAATTTGAATTATTTCTGACCCGAGCAGACTTCGTTGAACTTGTACGGACAAAATCCCGAGCTTTGGAATTTATTAGGCTTGAACTGATAGTTACTCGTGCTTTGGGAATATATCGAACTTGAACTGACAATTACCCGTGCTTTGGAATCGGACTTGAACTGACAATTATCCGTGCTTTTGGAATCAGACTTGAATTGATAATTACTCGTGCTTTGGATTTTGTTGGACCCGTACGAATAATTCTTCAAACTTCCGATTTGTTGGGACTTGTGTAACACCCGACCCTAGACGACCTCAATCGGCATCGGGCGTGAAATATGAAGATCATAATCAATATTTAGGAGTCTCCAATTTATCCCAATATCATCAATTGAAGAAAATACACCCGATCGATTCTCCTCTAAATTCTATCTAAGACGTTTCCCCTCCAAACATTTCCGACACTCGAAAAATCTTCGGTTAGGACTTAGATCTATGTATAAGGATGCTATGTTTTAAATTTCGAATGATTCGGACGGTCGAAACTTCGTAAATCAAAGAAACGGTGGAGAAACGGTCGAAGAACGATTTGATAAAGATGAAAGGAAAAGAAACAGAAAAGAAAAGAAATGAAAGTTGATGATGATCCGTATATGTTCTGGAACTTTGAGATATATATCTCAAATTTGAAAAATATCCGGTTTGATCCTCCATCTTTATATAATCTTTTAAAAATTACTCTAAACTTTTAATTTACACATAAAACCATCAAATTAACTCCAAACTTTTCCTATAACACCAAATAAAAATCACACACCCAATAATTATAATATATATTAATATCTAGGTATAAATTCTAGAAATTTAGACACGGATGTGACAACTTGTACCGCAATGAGATAACTCAGTCACTTGAATATGATTTGATCACTTTTTAGAATATTCTTGAATTGAGCGTGCATTTTGATCTTGCTTTTCGGGATATAAAAATTGTCTTCAATTTTAAAGTGAGCATTTTCGGGTATCTTTGACGTTGACGAGCGGACCTCCGGATCTGTCAAAATTATTGGAAAATAGACATAATTAGAAAGATAATTATAATAATACTGTAACATTTATTTATTAACAAAGATTCATTTTTATTCGTTCATTTGTCGTTAATTTATTGACTTTTCAATTTTTGAATCCATTTGTCATAATTCGTTATTTAGAAATCAGCTATATTCTAAACGTTTAATTATAATATAAATCTTACCCAAAGTCAATATTAACTTTAACTTTAATATACGATGTTACATCATAATTCGCAATTTAGACTATAGGTATTTCTAAATATAGTTTACGACAAATAAATAAGCATTGAAATGTTAATTCGATTGATTGACATCTGAACCTTAATTAATAAATTATAACTCGAATTCAAGCAAATTCAATTTTATTCAAAATACAAGGAACATATCTCGAATAAAATTCATAATAGGTTAAAATTATACCTTAATTCTATTAAGTCGCATTTTGAATATAATTCGATATTTTTACCGATTTATACCGAAATATGACAAATTAGCCTTAATAGCACAATTTTTCCCCAATAAATTATTTTCAAGATAATACCATATATTCTGGATAATTCATGAATCGTTTAAATTCTGGCTAATTCGTTGACAGCGCACAACTCAGCTTGACCTCTTTTACTTGGTCAGTTTTAGTTTGTTTTAAGCAAGCAATATAAATAAGGAGTTAAGGTTTAGAAATACTTCACTCAGCAGATTTATCCAGGTTCGGCTTCTTCCAAGCCTACGTCCTGTCCCCGGAACACTTCCGAGATTTCAAATCCTCTACTGAGCTCTTTAAAGGTAGAGCCTCAAACCTTTTACAATATCAGCAATTGAGCATGACAATAGTACCTTCCTCTATACTTCTACTCAATCCTAATCTCTCCGCTGAGTACTTAAAACCGAGTACTCAGCCTCTCCTTTCTATTCCTAGAAATGATTAAGATTTGTCCTAAACAACAATTGCTAGAACACCTTAAATGATTGAGGATCAATCACTCTAGACTTTTACACAAATGAATAAGCTTGTGGTGTAAGAATTTGCTTTGCTTTTGATGGAGAACTTTTTGTACACGTTTGGTCAGCGTAACGGCTTTTGCTCAAAGTTCTCTGTTGAATGTGGATTCTGAATGCTCTATTTATAGAGAGCTGTGAGAGCTTCTGGTTATTTTGAATTTCGAAATAACCGTTGGAGGGAAACGGCTTCATGTCGCTTTCACTCAGTCTGTTCAGCAGTTCACTTAGCCAATCAGATTCCAGCATCTTCTGTTCTTCGGTCAGTGTGGCAGTATGTTCCTCCAAATCGGGTAATGTCAAACAGACAGCTTCCTGTGTCTTCTGTTCTTTACCAACAGAGGAAATACTTGGTCTGGAAGTTGCTTTGTGGTCAGCGGCTGTCTTGTACGTTTTGTCGAGACAGCTCAGCAGCTTCATACCGAAGTTGTCTACGTGGATCTTCTCGATCCATCATTGGTGAGCTCCGTTTCAATACTCAACGGCAGCGTTTTGAAATACGCGGGCTGAGTGATCTTGGGCTTGTTTGACTTGGGCTTTGACTTCCATATAGGGCTTGGGCCTTATGATCTTTATGTCTTATAACAATTATAAACTCAACATTGAACAAACATATTAGTAACAATAAATCAAAGCATTTAAACTTAGTGTGTTGTAGAATATTTAATTTCACTTAATTAATTTTGTCAAATCAAAATCCTGTGGAAAGGTGTTTCAACATCATATTGCTCAGATTCACTTGGCAATACTCTATGAAGCATATAACATCACTGAACTCAACAATAAGTACTAGTAAGCCAAGAACTTTGTTTGGATTGTATGTTGTTTGCATGGACATATATAAGTCAAATGAGATTGGATCAACATATTGGGGTTTTATGTCCTATAGACAATTGTTTTAGGATATAAACATGTTAAATGAATCGTTCTTTTATATCATTTGTTTTAATAAGATATAGTTTGTTTTCATTATATATAGGCATTAATCTTTTAAGAACTAATTAAGTCAAATAAAAGAAAATCCCAAAGTTTATTTAAAGTGTTTATAAAGTGTTCATACAAGCATGAAGTGAGACCAAACCTTATAATAAACTAATAAACTTAAAACCACCTCAAGTCAAGTAATATGTTTATATAGGGATTAACATAATACTATTGAGACTTACATGTGATAGTGTATTCTGTTATGAACAGAGAGCTAATCTCACAAGCTTTAGATATGGAGATATCTGGACAGTTACATGGATCCGGTGAAGGAGTGCATTAGGATTGGGGACCCGACTTGAGATAACAGGATGGATGGATTTATCCTATGTCACCTATTTATCACATTGGTATTAGTAGGTATAAGTAATCCTCAAACTCAAAGGAATATTAATTAGTGATTCTAGATTATGGAGTGTGATGCTTTGACTCTGTTCAAACACGATCCATAACAGGAAGGATCCTAGGGTGTGTGCGGCAAGGCGTTGGGTATCACACAAAGTAATTGTGAAATAGTTAATATTGGATTGAGCATTCATCACTCCTGATAAATGGGAGATAAATCCATGATCGCTTGTGGAGACTTGACTCTAAATCCTTGCAAAGTGATAGATTGTTAAGCCCAAAATATACCTAAAATATCATATATAAATACATTAAATTTACATTGAAATCATGTTAATTATATTCCTTTGGAATACTTTTACGTCCTTATTTACTTCTTTGATGCAAGGTACCTAAATATTTGGTAAAATCCAAATAGGAGCAAAAACGGAGCTAAAATGGACGAAAAACCTTAAAAACGTACCGAGAATGCATATCAGTCAGAAGAACGCTCGAGGAGGACGAAAAGCAGTCGAGAGACAAGGAGAACATCTCTCTGTCGCGACTGAGATTCTCATAATCTCAGTCGCGACTTGCGGAGGCCAGATCGGGGGAAAATGAAATTTTCAAGCTTGCCCCTATATCCCCTGTCGCGACTGAGATTTTCAGAATCTCAGTCGCGACAGTGAACCTCCCTGCACACAAAACACATGTTTAAATTCGGAAAAACGCGTCTGTTCGTTCGGATAAAAGCGACCCTTCACCAGCAGACACGACCCGTCATTTACAACCCTTCAACAACTATAAATAAGTGATCCATTTCAGAAATCAAGGTTGGTTAGGTTGGAAAAGTTAGAGAAATTAGAGAAGAAAGTTGTTATGTTGAGTTTCTGATTCAGAAAAGAATCAGAAAGTTAGATTTCATTTCTGTAAACAATTGTGTTGTACACGAATTGTATTTAGATTAGTTATAAACACAGTATTAGTTTAGTTTTCATTCTGGTAGTAGACGAGATCAGTCTCTATTCCGAAGATCCAGCGAGAAGAATTGACGGCTGAAGCGCATGAGGTTTGACGAACCTACGGAGTTTGAGAGAAAGATTGACGACCCGGATCTCAAAGTTTTCGTTGCAATGCTATCCAAGTTTCTACTTCTCTGTTAACTTGTGGAAATTCACATTTCATTAATGATATACTTATTTATTCAATACATTCTTACTGTTGTTATTTTGATATTGTTTTGACAAAATGATTTTCAAAATGATAAATTGGTGTTTTTATTAAAACGTTCTATTCCATCTTATTCATATAAGAACTTTGTTGAACACTTAACAAATTTAGTTTTTATGGATGACATGATCGCTGATCGCGGCTTATCAGAAATAAAACACTAGTTTGATTAAGGTAGGAATCATCTCAACGCCAGGGGGATTTCTATGGTTCGAAGCCATTTAATTGAGTAAATCGCATATTGTTACATGTCCATAATCTCACAAAGTTAAAGTTGTTTACTTTGCTTTATGAAAATAAGATCTATTTTATTCCAATTACGGAAGTATCTGTTTTGTAATCAAAATTCCAAAACGGAATTGTTCTCTAAACTCGATATAATCCTTCTATCTAATCCTAATTTACCAAAACCAATTCCATCAATTAAAACGTATTTCTTTTATTAAACCTAAACACGTGATTAAACCGAAATAAATAAAGCTTTAGTTAAAAAGCGTTCCCTGTGGGTTCGATATCTTTTATTACTACAAGCGTATACCATGCACTTACGGAAATCGCTCAACAAGTTTTTGGCGCCGTTGCCGGGGAACGCCAAAATTTTTGACAAAATTTTAAATTTTTCGTGTTGTATTTCGAATCTAGGTTTAAACATACTTATTTTAACTTTTATAATTTAATTATTTTCATTTACTAATTTATTTATTTTTCAAAATTCTGTTTTGTAGGTAGTTTCGGTTCGTGCAAGATTTCAGGTTCATGCGCAGTTCTCGAAGTTCAGGCATTGTACCAGACCCTATAGACCCAGAAATTGAGAAAACCATTAGGAAGAACAAGAAAAATAAGAAAAACAAAAATAAGACCCCAGTAAAAACACATACCGAGCCAGAAAAAATGGCAGACCCACCAACACTTATGGAATACGCTAGGCCAGGTGTGGCCGGTGTAACCAATAGTATCGTTAGACCCAGAATCACCGCAAATCAATTTGAAATTAAGCCAGCTTTGCTTAATATGTTGCAAAATAATGTAACATTTTACGGGTTACCTAACGAAAATCCTAACACCCACTTAACAAATTTCCTAGAAATTTGTGACACTTTTAAAATTCCAGATGTGACTGCAGAAGCAATCAAACTTCGCCTCTTTCCTTTCACTTTGAAGGATCGAGCCAAAGAATGGTTAACTTCTATGCCAGCCGCAACTTTTGCCACTTGGGAACAATTAGCCCAAGCATTTTTATCTAAATATTTTCCTTTAGCAAAAACCGCAAGAGTCATAAAGGAGTTAACATCTTTTTCTCAAAACGATAATGAGACTCTTTATGAAACTTGGGAACGTTTTAAAGAACTTCAACGTTTATGCCCACACCACCAATTACCCGCTGAACTTTTAATGCAAACATTTTACAATGGATTAAATCCTACAACTAGGGGTTCATTAGATGCTATGTCGGGAGGGCTATTTATGAAGAAAACATCAGCCCAAGCGAGAGAACTTTTGGAGGAAATGGCAATCAACAGCAGTATGTGGCCCGCGGAACGTGGATATATGCCGGTGGCAAAACCATCATCCTCAACCACATCATCAGTTAAAGGTATAGTTGAACTTGATCCAGTCGCAATGCTACAAGCCCAATTTTCTGCTTTATCGCACAAAATTGACCAATTTATGGCACCGCGCGATACCAATGGTAATCCAATCCAAACAGATGTGGATTACGAAAATATGAGTGAGATCGAACAGGTAAATTTTGTCCAAGGGCAAAACCAAAATCCTTATTCTAATACTTATAATGCTGGATGGAGGAATCATCCTAACTTTAACTGGAAAGATAACAATAACAATAATACAAGTGCTAATCAAAATCGTACCACTAATTATCAAAATCAGTCAAGAGATACGATTAGCACTTTATCTTCTAAAATCGACAAGTTTATAGATGCTATCAGTGAAAAAATAAGTAATCACGATGATGGTTTTAAACGGATCGAAAATAAATTCGATCAGCTTATTAAAAACCACTCATCTAGCATCCATAATTTGGAGATTCAAATTGGTCAACTTGCTAAATCAATTCCATCCCGAAAAGAGGGAAGTCTTCCCAGCCATACGGAAGAAAATCCGAAAGAGCAGGTGAAGGCTATTACTCTTCGTTCAGGGAAAAATTATCAAGGGCCTGAAATGCCCAAAGATGCAACATTACCAGGAACTGATTTACCAAAGTCCAAAGAAGATATCTTAAACACAAATAGTTCACCATTTGACGCAGGTACCAAAACTTTTGTACCCAAACCACATTTTCCACACAAAGTCCGAAATAAGGACTATGATAAACAACTTCTAACGTTTTTGGATAAACTTAAAAATTTGCACATCAATTTGACATTTATGGATGCAATCACACAAATTCCTAACTATGGTAAGTTTTTAAAGGATTTGATTTCAAAGAAAATCAGTTGGGAAGGAATTTCATCCATTTCGTTAACCGAAGACTGTAGTTCAATAGTATCAAGTAATTTGCCCACTAAACTCAAAGATCCCGGATGTTTTACTATTCCGTGTAAGTTGGGAGATATTGAATTCCCAAGTTGTCATTGTGATTTAGGAGCAAGTATAAACTTAATTCCATTGTCTATTTTTAACAAGTTAGGTTTAGAAGAAGATATCAAACGTACCAATATGGTTTTGCAATTAGCGGATCAAACCACTAAAAGGCCATATGGTATAATTGAAGATGTTTTAGTCAAAGTCGATAAATTTATTTTTCCTACCGATTTTGTTATATTAGACTTTGCATATGATGTAAATTGCCCTTTAATTTTCGGTAGACCGTTTATGAACACGGGACGCGCTCTAGTAGATGTGTCGGAAGGGAAGGTAGTTTTAAGGATAGGAGAAGATAAGGTCGAGTTTAACATGAACAAAGCGATGAAATACCCTATGGAGGAATTCGCTTGTATGAAACTTGATTTAGTCGAGGAATGTGTCAATGATGTAATTCAAAGTGAAGAAATAATTGAACCTATAATAGATGAGGAACTAGACGATAAGGACCCAGAGCCTTTGATTCGAGAAGATGGACCAGTTCCGCCTTCAATTGTAACACCCCCTAAATTAGAACTTAAAGAGTTACCCAGTCATTTGAGGTACGCTTTCTTAGGCGAAGGCGATTCTCTACCTATAATTATTTCTAACAAATTAACAAGCGATCAAGAAGAAAAATTGAAAGATGTTGTTAGAAATAGGATAAGAAGTATGGGATGGCAAATTTCAGACTTAAAAGGAATTAATCCTAGTATAGTAATGCATAGAATTCACTTAGAAGAGGATAAGCCACCTAAAGCGGATAGGCAAAGACGCTTAAATCCGAACATGAAAGAAGTAGTCAAAAATGAGATTACTAAACTTTTAGACAATGGAATCATTTATCCGATCTCGGATAGTGAATGGGTTAGTCCAATCCATTGTGTACCTAAAAAGGGAGACATAACTGTTGTAAGAAATGATGAAGGTGAACTGATACCTACACGAACCACCACCGATTGGAGGGTTTGTATAGACTATAGGAACCTAAATAAAGCTACTAGGAAAGATCATTTTCCTCTACCTTTCATTGATCAAATGATCGAAAGGATAGCCGGTCATGCATTTTACTGTTTCCTAGACGGTTACTCCGGATTCTTTCAAATTTACATTTACCCGGATGACCAAGATAAAACAACCTTCACATGTCCTTACGGAACATTTGCATATAAGAGAATGCCTTTTGGTCTATGTAATGCACCAGCAACTTTTCAACGATGTATGACAACAATATTTAATGACTTCATTGAAGACATAATGGAAGTTTTCATGGATGATTTTTCAGTTTATGGAGATTCTTTCGATGCATGTTTACAGAACTTAGATAAAGTATTGTCTAGATGTGAAGAAACGAATTTAGTATTAAATTGGGAAAAATGTCATTTCATGGTAGACGAAGGAATAGTTTTAGGTCATAAGATTTCTGAAAAAGGTTTAGAAGTGGACAGAGCAAAGACTTCAGTTATAGAAAAATTACCCCCACCAACCACTGTTAAGGGAGTAAGATCATTTTTAGGTCATGCAGGTTTTTACAGACGGTTTATAAAGAACTTTTCTGTAATCTCCAAACCACTTACTAATTTGCTTATGAAGGATTCAACTTTTGATTTTAATAAAGATTGTTTACAAGCTTTCAATACTTTGAAAACGGCTTTAGTCAGTACACCTATAATATCGAAACCCGATTGGAATCTACCTTTCGAAATTATGTGTGATGCGAGTGACTTAGCTGTAGGATGTGTATTAGGTCAAAGGAAGGATAAGAAACTTCATGTTATATATTATGCGAGTCACACTTTGTCCGGTGCACAGCTAAATTACACAACAACTGAAAAAGAAATATTAGCAGTAGTTTTTGCATGTGATAAATTCCGATCTTATTTGTTAGGATCTAAGGTCATCATTTATACTGATCATGCAGCTTTACGATATTTATTTGCTAAGAAAAATGCAAAACCACGTCTTATTAGATGGGTTTTATTATTGCAAGAATTTGACATTGAGATTAAAGACAAAAAGGGAGTTGAAAACCTGGTCGCCGATCATCTATCAAGACTTGAGGATGAAAACGGTCCCATCGGTGAAACATCAGGTATTCGAGATGATTTCCCCGATGAACATCTCATGTAAGTACAAAGTGTCATAACTCCATGGTATGCGGATATAGCCAATTACTTAGCTGCACATGTTGTGCCAGATGGATTGACTTCTCAGCAAAAGAAGAAATTCTTTTCAGAAGTTAAGAAATATTTTTGGGAAGATCCATTCTTGTTCAAAACATGCGGCGATGGAATATTTAGGAGATGTGTTAGTGAGTTTGAATATGACTCTATAATGTTAGAATGTCATGCTAGCGCTTACGGAGGTCATAATAGCGTAAGTAAAACAACAGCTAGAATACTTGAATGCAGATTCTTTTGGCCTACTCTGTTTAAAGATGTCCGTTCATTTATTATCCGCTGTGATAAGTGTCAAAGAACAGGGAATATAGGAAGGAAAGATGAGATGCCTCTTACGAACATATTGGAAGTCGAAATCTTCGACGTATGGGGAATTGATTTCATGGGTCCTTTTCCTCCTTCTTTTGGCAAAAATTACATATTAGTAGCCGTAGATTATGTTTCAAAGTGGGTTGAAGCAATTGCAACCCCGACAAATGATTCTAAAGTAGTTGTTAAGTTTTTAAATTCAATATTCTGTCGATTTGGAGTTCCTAGGGTTATGGTAGGCGACGGTGGTACTCATTTCGTAAATAGAGCTTTTGAGTTACTTATGAAAAAATACGGAGTACACCATCGTATCTCTACACCATACCATCCTCAAACGAATGGTCAAGCAGAAATTTCAAATAGAGAACTCAAATGGATACTTGAGAAAACAGTTTCGTCTTCTAGAAGAGACTGGGCACATAAACTTGACGATGCATTATGGGCATACCGTACTGCATTTAAAACGCCTATCGGGATGACACCTTATAGATTAGTCTATGGTAAAGCTTGTCATTTACCGGTTGAATTAGAACATAAAGCATATTGGGCTATAAAAACCCTTAATTATGATTTGCAAAGCGCAAGGAAAAAGCGTTTGTTTGACTTAAACGAGTTGGATGAATTACGCTATTTGTCCTACGAAAATGCGAGCATTTATAAGGAGAAAATTAAAAAGTGGCATGATGCCAAAATCAAAATTAAAAACTTTAATGTTGGAGATAAGGTCTTACTTTTTAATTCTAGATTAAAGTTATTTCCAGGTAAACTAAAATCTAGATGGACTGGATCATTTTTGGTTGTTCAAACATTTGATTACGGAACATTGGAGCTAGAAAAGTCTAATGGTGACCGATTTAAGGTCAATGGTAATCGTTGCAAAATTTATTTCGACGGAGTTCCTATTCAAGCAATTGAATCCGTGGATAAATTTTATAAAAATTAATTTCTTTGATTTTAATGTTTTTAATTTATAGTTTTTTTTATTTTATTATTTATTTTATATTTATAATTATTCTTCTTCTTCTTTTTAATTTATTCTTTTCTTTTTAATTTATTTGTTTTTTTATTTATTTAATTTATTTACTTTAATTTTTTATTTTTATATATTTATCATCAAGTACAAATGAGTTTTGTTCACATTAAAATTTTAATTTAGTCATGTTATGAAATTTTCATTAAGTGTTAAGTGTTATTGAGAAATTATACATGCAGAAATTTCAGTTGAGATTTTCTATGTTCCAGGATTTGGAAATCTCAGTTGAGATTCCGAAAATCTCAGTTGAGAAATTTTCTGTCTTTTTACATTTGAAATAACTGTAAGGGATTACAGTCCTTCTTTCTTCAAAATTTTCTGTCAGTTAAATCGAAGAGGTATCACTTTGACACCTATTTCTTTCTAACAGACACCACCTTTCACTTATAGTTCTTATATATTCCTGTAGGATCAGACTTCTTCCATTTTCACTTCATCTTTCTAAATTTCTTTCTCAAATTCTCAAATCCTACAGACTTCATTTTTCTTTTCTATCACAGACATGACTAAGTCTTTGAAAAACGTTCAAAAACACACTTCTTCTAAAAAGGGGAAAGTTGATATCTCCGATAGATATGGTGCATGGTTTCCCATTTATAACCATGATGAGGGGAAACGCTTTCTGCAATTCAGATATGCTCAATTCTTTGGCATGATGTATCTGGACGAGTTTCTGAACGAGGAACTCGGGATAAGCGAAGACATTGATCACTATCTGACTAATTTGGGTTGGACCAAATTTGTTTCTATGAAATTTCCTATTATTGGAAATTGGGTTCTGGAATTTCTCTCCACAGTTCGATTCGTCAACAAGAGACGTGTTCGTCTCAGTTTTCGTTGTGAGGGGGAGGTATTCACTTTTGGGTATCCAGAACTTCACAATTGGTTTGGATTTCCACCCCGAGACACAACTCAACACCATCCTGGAAGGGATATGACTTCTAGAGATATATGGAGGATGCTAACAGGGTTTTGGCGATTCAATCCACGTCTTGCCTTCAACAAATCCATTAATTCTAATTCCATGTTGTATCTGCATAAGTTCCTCTGTCACAGCCTTTTTGGTCGAGTCAGTAGCAATATTGTGAAAGATACTGATCTTTATGTGTTGGGCGACATTTTTCAAGGCAACTCAGTGAACTCCTCGAAGATTCTAATGGAGGGGTTAGTTGCTGCTTCCCGTTCGAAGAAACGGAAGATTGGTTTCGCCAACATCATATGTGGAATAATTTTAGAAGCCAAGGGAACCATTTCTGTTCCTTGGACTGATACCGAACCATTCCCTATTTTAGACTACGAGTTCTTGGAGAACGAGGGACTTATCAAACGAGTTTTCCGTTCTGGTCCCACATTCCTTTCTGCACCAGAGAGGCAAGTCTTCGTTCAAACGAAGATTAACAGGGCCAATGCACGTCGTCTGTCATCTAGTTAGGGATATATATTTTATGTGTTTCTGTTTATTGTTTTTAATATATATATGAGTGATTGTTTGTAACTTATGTTCTTATAATGTTTCTATATAAATGTATATTATGGTATTGTTTATAATGATAAATAAAAGTGCATTAATTCCTTAGTTTATTTCTTTCATTTAAGGAACAACCTTTGGTTTTCCTTCAATTTAATATTTCAGTTTTGTTTATCTCAGTTTCAGGGATTAATATTCACATTAATGTCACTTACTTCACGGAGGAATTGGTTTTGAAGTGTTAAAATCATCAAAAACAGTCCCAATTTTACCCAGATTTTTCAAAATCTCAGTTGAGATTTCGAATTCTCAGTTGAGATAGCAGAGGAAAAATTTTTCAGCAAAATTTCTCCCCTCTCCCTACTTGCTGTCGCGACTGAGATTTTGAAAATCTCAGTCGCGACTTGCGACATGTAGGTGCGGGATTGGGCGAAATTTGGTCATCTTTTCCTATTCCTACTCTATTTACTACTCTATTTACCTATCCTAATCAATACATATTACTTACACCTATTTATATCACCTATTTTTACACCAATCAATCATCTTTTCTCTTCCCAATAACAAGATTCACTCATCTTCCCCATAAATATTTACCCTATTCATCTTCTTCTTCCCCAATTCACCACCATTATCTTTTATTCTAACCTTCATTCTTTCATATTATTTTCATCTATTTCACCCAAATTTCATCCATTTCACCCAAATTTCACAAACAAATCAATATGACTAGACAAAAGACCGTTGCAAACAAAGCCAAGGCCACCGAGATCACTAGATTACGGGTTCAATATGACGCACCGTTCGATATTACGTCGGAAGCCGAAGGACGCAAATATCACCGATTCTCTAATGTCCTAATAGAGTTCGTCGACATGCCTTTTCTTGACACCGACACGGTAAATACTCTTTCTTTTACCGAGCGTATTGATGAATTTCTTACCGTTCTTGGTTGGAAACGATTTGCTAGTATGCGTTTTCCTAGTCTTAAAACGCATATTATTGAGTTTTTGGTTACTCTAACCTATGACAAGAAGAAAGGAGTTATCTCTTTTCGGAGTGATGGAGTCCGTTATGATGTTGGGTATGCGGCCATGAACCGTTGGTTTGGTTTTCCTACTCGGAATTTTTATTCAAAGCCAAAGCCTTTTGATTCACACACGGTTTGGAATACTTTAACCGGTTTAGATGTTTTTAGTCCAAAGAATACATCTAGTAAACTAATTAAGGATGATTGTATATTCTTCTTTCACAAGTTTTTATCATTCTCCTTATTTGGTCGGGTTGAAAGTTCAAAAGTGCAAGTTCGTGATTTGGTTGTGTTTGATGATATTTTTAAAGGTTTGACAATTGATAGTATTGAGATGATATTTACTAATTTAGTTCGAGCTTCTAAGTCCCGCAATAAGCAAGTGCATATGGGTAATTTAATTACCGGCATTGTATTGGGCGCTCGAGGTGAATTAGCGGATTATCAAAATATGTCTCATGTTGGTTTACCATCATTGGATCTCACGGCACTTCAAAGGGCCAATTTATTGAAGAAAATGGGACCCCCCGCTTTTATCTCTTATGCGGATCGCACAAGACGTGTTTTTGCTATGATGAGTAGTGAAGCCTCGGGTTCTCAAGGTTTAGGTGCCCAAGATGATGATGAGGAGGATGAAGAGGAATTTGACGAAGAGGAGGAAGAAGAGAATGTTGATGTTAATGCCACCGAGCAAGCAAATGTGGAACCAAATGAAGAAGAACAAGTTGGTTGGCAACGTGTTTTGACACAAATGAACGAGCATAACCGTCACATGAATTTGCGGTTAGATGAAGTCGTTGCCAATAATGCCGAAATGAGTTCAAGGATCACTACGTTGAGTCGTGAGCACAAGTCTACTCGTCGCCGGATGCTCTCTTTCTTCCGACGCCAAGGAGTTGAGACTACGCCTTCTCCACCACCATCACCTTGATAGGTTTTATCGTTTCTTTCTTTAACTCATTTTCGTTATTATTATTATGTCTTATTCAAATTGGTACAATATTTTTACTTATATTTTGTGCAATTCTCTTTATTATTATGTTTGAATGTTATGGTACTATATTTTTCATTTCTAATTCGTATGATTTATTTCGTACTATTTTTCGTGTTTTATCGCTTTTTGCACCAATGAGGACATGGTCCAAATTAAGTGTGGGAGGAGGTATTTCATATTCATTTTATTTTTTTAAGTACGAATGAATGCAACGAATAAGAATGAATGCTATTTATTTAAGTATAAATGCATATTGTTATTCAATTTTAAGTCAAGTATAATGCAACATTTTCAAAAACAAATGCAACATTTTTTAATAAAGTGCAACACTTTTCAAAAATTAATAGCAATTTTTCATAAACATATAATTTTTGTTAAAGTATATATTTCATATGTTTTTAAACACTTTAATTTTAAAAATAATGTTAAGCATATTTTAAGGTTATCATTATTGATAGAAATAATATTTCTATACGGACTATATTTTTACAAATCTCCGATACGATTTTATCAAAAACGTCTCGAGTAAATGTATATAAGTAAAATTTCTTTAGTTTCAAATCTCTACTTTATATCATGAATTCATGATAAATATAAATCTTATTTTCAATTTTCAATTAGGTTTATAGGCATAAATCGAACTAACAACTTTAGCTTTTTAGCTTGATATTATTTTTCGTCTTACATTAAAAACCAATTGAAGTTTTTAAGGAAACTTTAGCCATAATACATGTTGAATTTCAAGTCAATATAGGATGAATGTGCTATTTTTCTTTCCCAAATTTTATTTTCATGTTAATTAAATCAAGTAGTCGTATTCTTAACTTTTGGCCACGATTGAGACCAACCTTATCACAATCGAGGTATGAAAGGGAAGAACATTAAGTACCGTTTACTTTTGGCCACGATTGCGACCACCCTTATCACGATCGAGGTATGAAAGGAACGTTAAAAAAATTAAAGCAAAATTAAACGTGTTTAAAGTTTTAAGTAACGATTGCGTCCACCCATGGCATGGTCGGTACCTCTTAAACGAACACGAAAACAAATTAATGCGTATAAAGTTACGATCGAGACCACCCTTATCTTGGGTGTAACTAAGCAAATATATTAAACCTAAGTCCTTAATAAATCCATATTTGTAATAGTTTAGGTTTGGGAAAAGGAAATTTTGTGCTTAGAAATGCCTTGAGACGAAAGATTCGGAAACATGCGTGCTTACACCGTCCCGAATACTTCAATATAAAAATTGAAATACAAGACGAGTAATATATCTCTTTTACACTAGCTAGTTTGATGCTTTGCGTATAAATATACCATGAAGAGTTTATCTTTCGGTTTAACTAATTTAAAAAGGAATATATGGATATATATTCTATTTATAAAGAGATTGATTAAAGAATAAATTCAGTGAAATTTTGCTCGGGACTAGCAAAAGCTTAAGTGTGGGAGTTTGTTAAGCCCAAAATATACCTAAAATATCATATATAAATACATTAAATTTACATTGAAATCATGTTAATTATATTCCTTTGGAATACTTTTACGTCTTTATTTACTTCTTTGATGCAAGGTACCTAAATATTTGGTAAAATCCAAATAGGAGCAAAAACGGAGCTAAAACGGAGCTAAAATGGACGAAAAACCTTAAAAACGTACCGAGAATGCATATCAGTCAGAAGAACGCTCGAGGAGGACGAAAAGCAGTCGAGAGACAGGGAGAACATCTCTCTGTCGCGACTGAGATTCTCATAATCTCAGTCGCGACTTGCGGAGGCCAGATCGGGGGAAAATGAAGTTTTCAAGCTCGCCCCTATATCCCCTGTCGCGACTGAGATTTTCAGAATCTCAGTCGCGACAGCGAACCTCCCTGCACACAAAACACATGTTTAAATTCGGAAAAAACGCATCTGTTCGTTCGGATAAAAGCGACCCTTCACCAGCAGACACGACCCGTCATTTACAACCCTTCAACAACTATAAATAAGTGATCCATTTCAGAAATCAAGGTTGGTTAGGTTGGAAAAGTTAGAGAAATTAGAGAAGAAAGTTGTTATGTTGAGTTTCTGATTCAGAAAAGAATCAGAAAGTTAGATTTCATTTCTGTAAACAATCGTGTTGTACACGAATTGTATTTAGATTAGTTATAAACACAGTATTAGTTTAGTTTTCATTCTGGTAGTAGACGAGATCAGTCTCTATTTCGAAGATCCAGCGAGAAGAATTGACGGCTGAAGCGCATGAGGTTTGACGAACCTACGGAGTTTGAGAGAAAGATTGACGACCCGGATCTCAAAGTTTTCGTTGCAATGCTATCCAAGTTTCTACTTCTCTGTTAACTTGTGGAAATTCACATTTCATTAATGATATACTTATTTATTCAATACATTTTTACTGTTGTTATTTTGATATTGTTCTGACAAAATGATTTTCAAAATGATAAATTGGTGTTTTTATTAAAACGTTCTATTCCATCTTATTCATATAAGAACTTTGTTGAACACTTAACAAATTTAGTTTTTATGGATGACATGATCGCTGATCGCGGCTTATCAGAAATAAAACACTAGTTTGATTAAGGTAGGAATCATCTCAACGCCAGGGGGATTTCTATGGTTCGAAGCCATTTAATTGAGTAAATCGCTATATTGTTACATGTCCATAATCTCACAAAGTTAAAGTTGTTTACTTTGCTTTATGAAAATAAGATCTATTTTATTCCAATTACGGAAGTATCTGTTTTGTAATCAAAATTCCAAAACGGAATTGTTCTCTAAACTCGATATAATCCTTCTATCTAATCCTAATTTACCAAAACCAATTCCATCAATTAAAACGTATTTCTTTTATTAAACCTAAACACGTGATTAAACCGAATTAAATAAAGTTTTAGTTAAAAAGCGTTCCCTGTGGGTTCGATATCTTTTATTACTACAAGCGTATACCGTGCACTTGCGGAAATCGCTCAACATAGATTAAGAGTCGAAATGGAGATTTCACTTAATCTATCTATTCGGAGTTAACTCTACCCGAACAAGTAAAATGAATGTCTCGTTATATGTGATTTGACATAAGATTCGTTCAAAGATATAACTGGTGAAGGATCGAATTATACTGGACCTAATACGGAAAGGTCAACGACAGAATCAACCTGTCTTCTTATGGCTCTGGAGGAATGTTTACGGTTCTTTTATTCACAGTCCGCGCACTCATTCTGATATACAAAAGGTTGAATGTAATTTTGGAAATTAATTCAATAAATGTATATGGCTAGTAGTAATAAGAACCTAATGGGTCACACATATGACTTAGAACCAAAAGAGGGCAAGATAGTAATTATTGAATGGAGAAATAAAATGGATTAATAATGGGGAGGGGGGCGAATTTGTATATATATATATATATATATATATATATAATATATTATTTTAGTTAATTTATTTAGATAATTATAATTGGATTATAATTGTGGTTAAATTAATTATAGGATAAATAAGTTAGGAGATTTAATTTGATTACATCCCTAACTAAGAATATATATTATCCTATCTAAAATAAATAAATAACCATATATATTATGTATAATTAATTAATTTAGATAATTATAATTATATTATAATTATAGTTAAATTAATTATAGGATAAAATTAATTAGGTGATTTAATTTTATTATCCTATCACAAATAAATAATATAAATATTATTTATATTATATTTAGATATAATTATAGATAATATTAATATTAACTAAATAAGAGTGCTATTTGAAATATGACTCTAATTAAGTGTTTTAATTGAATCTAACTACATGGAATTTCGGCTAACACTACTTTGAGGAAGAAATTACTCTGTCCGTCTCCATTCTATTAATTCATATCTCCGTTTTCTTTATCCTTGAACGTGTGTTGATTTGTTAAAGGCAATCTTTCTTGATTGCTATTCATTGGTTGAGATTCTAATCGGTTACTTGTTTTTGTTTGTGCTCGTGAAATTCAGTATTAAGAGTTGTGGGCACTTCGTTTGCAACTGTAGATAGATCGTCAATTAAGGTATTTCGTTCTATCCCTCTTTATATGAAATAACATTTAACAGATCTTGGTTAAAGGAAATAGGTAAAAAAAAAATTATATTTTCGTTGCGTCTGTGTTTGCCTATTTTCCTTCACAACACCTACAGACGTGTAGACTCTCTCTTGTAACCTCTTGAAGTTGATTTTTGTTGAAATCCGAAGCAACTTCGATTACCACTCACATATGTCATGGCTTCTTCCTCTATTTTCGTTTTTGTCATTCCACACGATCAGACACAAAATATGGCCGTTTGACATACCGCGAAATGATTGAGAAACAAACACATTGTCAAAAGAAATTTAAAGAAAAAGAGTTAAAAGTATCATATCATTTTCACAATTCAAACAAATGAGAAATATTGCAAAAAAACTGTGAAAATAATTTGATTTGTAGTACTTCAAAGTTACATTAATTGAGAACACTTTTCCCATAACCCTAAAACCTCCGCACTGCGGAGGCTTTTGCTTCGCAGTTACGATTCCACGAAACAAAATCATTAACTACGAATTCATCGGGTTGGATAAAACCCTCAAATTTCAATCTTCCAAGATGCAAACTAACTTAAAATATACAAAACTAAACTGTATAAATGAATTTATGTAAGTAAAATCAACAAAATACTTACATTAAGAGCTTGAATCTTGGATTGATGTATGACAAGGAAATTAGATTGCATAAAGGATGAGAAGTGAAGTATACGTCGTGTCAAGTGATAATATATATACTATGAGTATTTCAGGAAAGTAGACAATAAAATTGTTTAATTTGATAGCATGTGTTGTAATAATGAGTCTAAAAATGTAGATAAAATTACACAGAAATTCATCTTTTAACAACTATTTACAACTATGTCAAGTCATAATTTTGGGTTATGTCAAACTAGTAAAATCAGTACTTTTAATATATTTTAAGGATTAGAATTTATAAATTAGAAGTCTAAAATATATTTTCTAGGGTTTATGATTCATGAATTAGAGTTTATAATTTTTAAACTACGGTGTAAAATCATAATATATAGAGAATAATGACATATTAAGAATTAAATTTGGTAATATGACTTAATTGTAATTTTGTACTTAATTATAATATTTATGTATTTCACCCAAAAATGTAATAGACTTATCAATTGAGCCAGATTTATAATTAATAAAGATACATGTAAACAACAATTAAATAATGAGCCCAAATCGAGACATACAAGCCCATTGATCTACAAAAATATAATATTTGAAAGTATAATTGATCAAATTAAGCTTATTTAATCTTTAACTAAATTCTCAAAGATGGGATTTTGAGCTTATAAAAACAATATATCAATTTGATACCACTGTTATCCATTTAGACAGATTTTTTTTTTTTTTTTTTTGCTTAATACATTATCTACCCGAACTTGTCACTTTCAAAGTATCCCAATAACCCCATTAATTTATATAAAATATTCAGTTAGTCCTCTAAACTTGCATAAAATGTAATCAATTGATCATTCGGTTGCAAAAAATTAAGTTAAATGCGGAAGATATATTTCATGCATCTTAGAATTGCATAATTCAAAAATAGATTAAAAAGAAAGTTATTACTTGTTCAACTATAAAACATGTCTTCTCTAATATTAGAACCACATACCCGGATCTTGGTCATTTTTATTTTTTTAAGACGAGTACAATACATTTCGCATTTAACTTTTTTTTTTTTGCAACCGAGTGATCATTTTGCATAAGTTCAGAGGTCTAACTGAATATTTTATGCAAGTTGATGGGGCAAAACTTGGACAAGTTCAGGGCAAATGATATATTAAGCCTTTTTTGGTTTTTAGAAGAGAAATGGAAAATATTAATTGTAGTCCCTGAACTACTGAAACATTTAATTTAAGGACAAAAGAATAAAATTGATATACATACATGAAAAGATTTTTAACAAGGTAATAAAGCTAAGTCAATGTATAAATTAGCGATTCATTAAAAATAAAACTTATTGTGCTAAAATGAGGCCAACAGAAATTCCAATTGCCTAAAGCATTCTTTCCTACGACAACATAAATAAAAGAGAAGACATGTAACAGCAAGTCATAGGATACAATGTTTGTCCATATAAACCGCAGTAGGACATTAATAAAAATGTCATTTTGAACAAAAAGTTAAGTGACAGAATCAGAATAAACAAATGTGGTTGTTTTGAACTGAAAAGCAGTTTGTTTTTGCAGATAAGCCCCCGAACTTTTTAACTTGTACATACAAATTCAAAATAGAAATCAGTTGACTATCCAGCAAATGTCAAAGTTTGGACTGACATGGATGAGTGAGTGTGAAAAATACTTTTAACATTTATACATACTGTTGGCCATATTTTCGAAATATCCCAATTTTCAACCTTCATATGCGTTTGTGGGGGATTAAAAATGGTAAAAATAGTACGGGCATACCAGAGAAGCTAGTTCTCAAAGGGTAAAATGGTAATTAAATACAGTAAATAAATAAAATGCGCCTAAATTACTTGAATTCTAAACGAAAAGCGATTGACGACCGTTACAAGGACTGAAAATAAAAACAACGGTCTTGAACCCCGACGTTACTTGACAGGTCAGTCGGAAAAAACATTTTTTAAATATAAGTACCAAAATAAAGTCATAAAACGACACAAAAATATAACTTTTTTAATTTTCTTTTATATTTTTATTGATTTTGTAAATATTTTTCAATATTTTTTATGTTACAAATAATAATAAAGCATGAAAATTACAACTTAAAAAGAAATAATAACTTTAAAGCTAGAAATGTAAATAAGTCATGAAAAACAAATATGTACGGGATGAAATAAAATTAAACCAATCTCTTTGATGTCGTTGGGATGCGTGAAATTAAGGACTGGAACTCCGGAAAATCGGCTCGGGGGCTGTTGCGTTGTCCGGGTAATTCTGGATGAATTCGGAGCAGTTCGGAGAGTTCAGGGACTTGAGCAGCAATTTACCACCAAACTAATAAATCATCAGCACTTTGTGGAACAAAAATTCGTGGGACTTTCGGGCTCAATTTCGGAAGCTGTAGAGGTCGGATTATAGTGAAATGAAGGCTAATATTTAAAGTTAGTGTTCGAAGGAAGGGTTTAGAACTGGAATTTCAGAAAAAGGTCGAGTAAGTGAGTCGAAATAAATTATTGAAAATGGGGGTGACAGAATAATTGTTTGATGGTTGAAAAACCAAAAGCTTGATTCTGTTTCGTGGAGGGTACTTTAGAGGCAATTAAGAAGGCTCTAGGATGTCATTTTTTACGAAATAAAAATTGAGAGTTCTAGAATTGATGTCAATAAAGAGATTAAAATTAATTTGAGCTAAAATGATCAGCTAACGAACTCTAAATAAAATTTGGAAAACGGCTCACCAGAAAAGTTGTTTGATGAATTTTTCAATGATGAAAAACTCAAAAGCTTGTTTCTGGGTCGTTTTAATTGATTGAGATCAATAAAAAGTTTCTAAACATGATTTGGAATAGGTGTGTAAACTAAGAATGACTCGAAAATGGGGTTTCGATGATCTTGGTTTCACGGAAAATGCTTGAAGCTTTGAAAAACATAACAATGATGAAATTTGATTTAGACTAAGAAAGCTTGAACCAAGGATTGGGTAATGATTTGACTGACTTAACTAAGAGATTGCAAAAAACGATTTGAGAGTTGATTGATTAAACTAAGAGAATTTCGGATTTGAAGTTTCTGAAAATTGGAAGCTTTTCTAAGGAACTCGAGATTGAAGAACTAATTTTGGAAATTGAGAGTTTGTTTAGACTAATTAGATGCTAAAGAACGATTTCTACGAACCTAATGATTGATAAAACAGGCCGATTTTGGCAAGGAATTTGAGAGAAAAATTGAGTTGTCTGTGTTTGATTGATTTTTTGAGTGGGGCCTTGGAATGAAAGAGTTAATCTCTATTTATAGGATTTTGGGTAACAAATCCCATGTTAGTGGCCCTTAAACTTCTCACTCATGATCCCATTACCTTCTCATAAGTTGAAGAAAGAAAATGGCTGAGTTGGGAGTTGGAAAAATGGAGGAAATGCCGTGAAATACGTTCCTCAAATAGGTAGACATATTCAACCCGTTTTTCAGCACTGCTTGTCTTTGAAAAATTCTACCGGCTTCGTTATAGCTCCGTTTTGCTCCGTTTTTGACATTCCGGAAAGCTAACATCCCGAACTTTATAAAAAAAATAATAACTGTCTGATATCTTGCTGTTTCGGAGTCCGTTTTCGTTGTCGAAGTTGCTGGACGGGTTACTGAAAAATGGTGCAAATTTACCCCTGATTTTTATTATTTATTTTTCTTTTCTTTTTATTTCTATTTTATTTTTATAATAATCTTTTGATATTATTTTCTTTTATCATATTTTTATTTTATTGCAAAATGAATTTAATTAAAATAAAATAACTATAGAGTAAAAATTATAACCTATGCTAAAACACAAAAAATTTAATTAGCCCCCAACAATTGCCCCCCTATTTTATGTGTAAAAGATTTGAAAATGAATTTTACACATAAAATGAGTCTTTTATTAAAAAAAATTTCTACCCGTCAGTACCGATTTTGTTGAAGCTGAAATTGTGTTCTTTGCAGCTTCCTTGTCATTTTCACACATGATTTCTGTTGGTTCATGGCTCAGAAAGAAAATAAAGATCACCGATGTAAATTTTGTATGAAAATTGACGATGTGTGATGGAATTGCTGGATGACTTGTTGAATTTTTCTTTGAATTACGAGACATGCTCATCTGCTGCTGCATTTTCTGAAATTGCAATCTCAATTTTTGCTTGCTTCGGCTTTGACTGATATGCTTCGCTGCTGCTGAAATTTGCATCACTCACGCCATGCTTGTTGATGCCGAAAATGCTCGTGGCTGCCTTTATTTTCCTTCGTAACTAGGATCAATTTGCAATCTGTTTTTTCTACTCATTTAAACAAAATAGCAGGTGCCATTTTATTTAAATTGTATAAAAATTGATCTTGAGTTGAGTTTATTCCTGAAAAATGTTGAAGTTGAATCCGATTTTATATCCATATAGATCTGTTGCTTGCTGAAATTGGTTTAACTCCGTCTATGAATTCGCGACTTCACTTCCGTTGTTAATAAACTTCTTTGAGCTACTGATTGGCAGAAATAAATTGAATTGTCACTTCTTTTTCTCAAGAATCATGATTGGCTAATATCCGTCTTGAACCTCTTGGAGTTGAGAATCCATTTGATGATATGGATATATCGTACATGACGAAACCTGCCCCCCCCCCCCCCCGACGTCTTCGAGCTTGGATCCCATCGGTGCTGCACATGTTGTTTTCTCGTATTTGATGGGGACAAAATTGAGCGAGTGGACGACGGATCAGGTGGAAAAGGTTACACCGAGCTTCTTTGTAGCGATTCCTTTTTTTTTTATCTCTCACAACTTTTTTATTCTTTTTTAATTTTTTGGGACATGTAAATGGACTTTTACTGTTTTTCTTTATTTTTATTTTTCTTTTCGTTTATATCTTTTGTCATTTCATTTTTTTTACGCCTCAATTTTTTTTTATGAATACTTTATTATCTCTAAGCATGCTAAAAAATATCAATGATGCTAATTAACAGAACAAAAAATAAAAGGCACCATGTGAAATGATGCAAAAATGAAACAAAACAAAAAATAAAAGGCACCTCGTACCTTATCGCATCCTTATTTTTTCTATAGCGGCTGATGCCACCGCTTTGTCCTTCGGATGTGACAGAATCATTGAACCTCTTCGATGAGAGGCTCATTGCCAATCGGCCTACGGTAAGGCACAATGGTGTTTGACTTTTTCTTGCCTTTGGTCTTGATCTTGATTGGACCAATGCTATCTTCGTATAATCGAGACTCCACCATATCTGAATGTGTCTCAAATGGTTTTTCGTTTGGCTTAATCACCTCGATGCCGTTTCCTTTCCAACGTAATAAAAGTTGGTGCAAGGATGACGGAATGCACGAGTTGGAGTGGATCCAATCTCGTCCAAGCAATGCTTGGTAACTCGCCGTTGAATTGACTACAAAGAATGCCGAAATTATGGTTTGATTACCCACGGTAAGTTGCACAGGTAAAACCCCATAGGTTTTAGCGACTTCACCAGTAAAAGCTGAAACAAAAATTTCTGTCGTCATTATGTCGCTTATGGATTTTCCGAGAGCTAGTGCCATCTTTAATGGCATGATGTTAACGGCTGATCCATTATCAACTAGAACCCTCGACAATGGCTTGCCATCAATATGTGCTTTGACATACAAAGGCTTGATGTGTTGTGTCATCTTTGAAGTGGGTTTATCAAAATAAACTACTTTGTCGTTCTTCTTGGAGTTCGTTCCTTTCATCCTTTGGATCTTCACTTTTGAAATTTATTGGTAAAATCAAAGAAGTAGCCGCACATCCAACTTGGATCACAAAGTCCCCGACACGAATCTCCACTTTTTTCTTTTCTTGTATCTTTTCATTCGAAACATTGCTAGAATTGACACTAGACAAATCTGTTTCGTTTTTCCTTCTTTTTTCTGCCTCTCTTTTTCTTAATCTTCTTTTTGCATTTTTTGAGAGAGGTTGTGGGAATTTTTTATGTCGGTTGACGAACCATTTATCGGTAGGAACTTGTGCCGATGGAGTGACGAAACGCGGCTGGCCTTGCTTTGTGCCATTTTTATTCTTCGGCTTTTGTTTTCTGTGGGGTGTTTCTTCCTTCTCCTCGATGGGTTAAAAGGTGCCTTTTGGTACCCAAATTCGCCTTATTTTTGGGTGACTGAAGTGACTTTCCTTCAGGTTCGAGGTGTTGCTATGGACATCACACCTAGGAGGTGGTATCTCGATGGAAGTCGCATTTATCATGGTGGCGGTTGGAAATGGATCTTCGTCAATCAACATGCTTTCTTTCTTTTCGGGAAATTTAAGCACGCCTTTGTTTATTCTGTCCTGCACAACATTCTTAAAGACAACACAAGATTGCATATTGTGGCTCCAACTATCATGATATTTACAATAAGTCTTTCCATGGGTGTCATCTCTAGACGGAATAATGTGCCTATGAGGTAAGGTGATAAAACCTTCCTTTAACAAATAATCAAAAAGTTCCTCGGTTTTAGAAACGTCAAATGTGTATTGCACATTTATATTTCATCTAACCACCTCAGGAGCTTTTGGACTTTTTGCTAGCATTGGACAAACGCGAGATCCTGTTCTAGTTAGTTCGGCTATAGCTACCTCATGTGCCTCATTGGTTTCTATATCCTGATGGTAACTACCTACAGAGTTTTTCTTCCTACGATTATCCTCACGAATTAATTCTTCATATTCTGACACTTTAGCAACAAGTTCGTAATAATCACAAAAATTAATGCCCTGGAATTTCTTCCTATTTTCAAACTCTAAGCCACGTTGAACAATTTTAACGAACTCAATTTCAGGAATATTAACTCGATATCTATGCCTCATTTTCTTGAAACGATTAATAAAACTTTCAACGGACTCACCTGAGCGCTAAACCATACGAGATAGTTCGGTGACACATACCTCGGGCTCAGTTCGATAGAACTGAGTATGAAATAATGGTTCCATACGACCCCAACTTCTGATAGATTCAGGTTGTAATGTCGTATACCATGTGAAAGCTGGTCCAGTTAGTGATCCAGGAAATAAACGCAAACGAAGCATATCGAAGTCTTGCTCCGCACTAATCCCGCTACATTGGAATGAAAATCGAGCAACGTGCTCGATGGTAGATTGTCCACTTTCACCTAAAAATAAAGAAAAATCTGAAATTCTAAAATTGTGAGGAAATGGGTATCGCTGGTTGTATTCCCTAGGGTAGGCTTTTTGAAACTCCGGACGGTATACTTCACGGACCGTATGTCCATAAATTTCTTGCACGATGTTCTGAATACGTTGCCTATCCTCTGCTTCATTACATATTTCGCTCCTCACACCTAAAACACGAGATATGTTATTATTATCACGAGAATTCTCACGAATATTTTCACGAGTATATTCGCGGGTATGATCACGGTCTTGATTTCTCCACGTGCCCCCCAAACCTTGAGCATTGTTGTCACCATAGTGCTCCGAGTGGGTATTAGGTCCGGTGTTAGACCTAAAATAAGGCGCATTTGGGGGTATTGAAAATTGCTCTGAGGTTCTTCGATCTCCTCACTCATTGAATATTATGTTTTCTTCACGACTAGGCAGTGGCCTATATCGGTCGCCTTGGGGAGTGCCTTCCCTTGTGTTATCTGAAACATTGTGAGAATTCAAATTTTTAGCATAAATTTCAGCACACCTATCTGGGATTCTATTCATCTCATCGGTGAGATTATTAATCATGTTTTCCAAATTGGGTTGTCTCCAAGCTTGCATCATCTCAGTTTGAGCTTTAACATTTTGCGACATCTCGGCTACAAGCCTTTCTATGTTGCGCATATGGGCCTCTTGGCTCGCAAAAAATGCGTTGAAGTCCGGTTGTGGCATTGACGTCCGATGAACGTCTTCCAAGTGGTTCACGGTCTCGGCAACATAACCCTCGGGTGCATTTGCGTCAACGTTTTCATCTTGACCCCTATTCTGATTTTCATCAGACTCCGAAATGGGTAGTTCTCGACCTGTATTTTTCCTTAGTGGCGTCTTAAATAACAAATGATATTAGAAAAGTTTGGAAATAAATTGCCAAAACAGAATATCAAAGCAAAAATACCACACAACAAAAAAAAACACTTAGTAAATAAAATCAGTATTCACAAAAAATTATTAAAATTTTGGTAAAACTTAAGAAACCGTAGTTTTGGTATTAATAAAAAATGTTTTTTAGGTCCCACTGGGAGTGCCAAAAATTGTTGGCCATATTTTCGAAATATCCCAATTTTCAACTTTGATACGCGTTTGTGGGGATTAAAAATGTTAAAAATAATGCGGGCGTGCCAGAGAAGCTAGTTCTCAAAGGGTAAAATGGTAATTAAATACAGTAAATAAATAAAATGCGCCTAAATTACTTGAATTCTAAACGAAAAGTGATTGACGACCGTTACAAGGACTGAAAATAAAAACAACGGTCTTGAGCCCCGACGTTACTTGACAGGTCGGTCGGAAAAAACAATTTTTAAATATAAGTACCAAAAATAAAGTAATAAAACGACACAAAAATATAACTTTTTTAATTTTTTTATATTTTTATTGATTTTGTAAATATTTTTCAATATTTTTTGTGTTACAAATAATAATAAAGCATGAAAATTACAACTTAAAAAGAAATAATAACTTTAAAGCTAGAAATGTAAATAAGTCATGAAAAAAAAAATATGTACGGGATGAAATAAAATTAAACCAATCTCTTTGATCTCGTTGGGATGCGTGAAATTAAGGACTGGAACTCCGGAAAATCGGCTCGGGGGATGTTGCGTTGTCCGGGTAATTCTGGGTGAATTTGGAGCAGTTCGGAGAGTTCAGGGACTTGAGCAGCAATTTACCACCAAACTAATAAATCATCAACACTTTGTGGAACAAAAACAGTGATTTCGTGGGACTTTCCGGCTCAATTTCGGGAGATGTAGAGGTCGGATTATAGTGAAAGGAAGGCTAGTATTTAAAGTTAGTGTGCGAAGGAAGGGTTTAGAACTGGAATTTCAGAAAAAAGGTCGAGTAAGTGAGTCGAAATAAATTATTGAAAATGGAGGTGACAGAATAATTGTTTGATGGTTGAAAAACCAAAAGCTTGATTCTGTTTCATGGAGGGTACTTTAGGGGCAATTAAGAAGGCTATAGGATATCATTTTTTACGAAATAAAAATTGAGAGTTCTAGAATTGATGTCAATAAAGAGATTAAAATTAATTTGGGCTAAAATGATCAGCTAACGAACTCTAAATAAAATTTGGAAAACGGCTCACCAGAAAAGTTGTTTAATGAATTTTTCAATGATGAAAAACTCAAAAGCTTGTTTCTGGGTCTTTTTAATTGATTGTGATCAATAAAAAGTTTCTAAACATGATTTGGAATAAGTGTGTAAACTAAGAATGACTCGAAAATGGGGTTTCGGTGATCTTGGTTTCACGGAAAATGCTTGAAGCTTTGAAGAACATAACAATGGTGAAATTTGATTTAGACTAAGAAAGCTTGAACCGAGGATTGGGTAATGATTTGACTGACTTAACTAAGAGATTGCAAAAAACGATTTGAGAATTGATTGATTAAACTAAGAGAATTTCGGATTTGAAGTTTCTGGAAATTGGAAGCTTTTCTAAGGAACTCGAGATTGAAGAACTAATTCTGGAAATTACGAGTTTGTTTAGACTAATTAGATGCTAAAGAACGATTTCTACGAACCTAATGATTGATAAAACAGGCCGATTTTGGCAAGGAATTTGAGAGAAAAATTGAGTTGTCTGTGTTTGATTGATTTTTTGAGTGGGGCCTTGGAATGAAAGAGTTAAGCTCTATTTATAGGATTTTGGGTAACAAATCCCATGTTAGTGGCCCTTAAACTTCTCACGCATGATCCCATTACCTTCCCATAAGTTGAAGAAAGAAAATGGCTGAGTTGGGAGTTGGAAAAATGGAGGAAATGCCGTGAAATACGTTCGTCAAATAGGTAGACATATTCAACCCGTTTTTCAGCACTGCTTGTCTTTGAAAAATTCTACCGACTTCGTTTTAGCTCCGTTTTGCTCCGTTTTTGACATTCCGGAAAGCTAACATCCCGAACTTTAAAAAAAAATAATAACTGTCTGATATCTTGCTGTTTCGGGGTCCGTTTTCGTTGTCGAAGTTGCTGGACGGGTTACTGAAAATGGTGCAAATTTGCCCCTGATTTTTATTATTTATTTTTCTTTTCTTTTTATTTCTATTTTATTTTTATAATAATCTTTTGATATTATTTTCTTTTTTTTATCATATTTTTATTTTATTGCAAAATGAATTTAATTAAAATAAAATAACTATAGAGTAAAAATTATAACCTATGCTAAAACACAAAAAAAAATTAATTAGCCCCCAACACATACAATAGGAGTAATTTTATCTCTAATGTTTAAAATGGTATAATTTTACTTTAATGTTCGTAGTCAAGAGCAATTTTATTATTAAATCACAAAAAAATATGTAATCCTCTTTTTGTTAGAATAAACTTACGTACAATTGGTGGAGAATAAGGAACAAAATATTTGTGTTTTATAATAATGTCTAAAATTGATTCAACTTGCCAATGTTAGGGTAAATTGCTCTTGGCTGCCAACATTAAAGGTAAAATTACATCATTTTAAATATTAAAGATAAAATTGCTCCTGTCTGTAAACATTAGAGTTATTTTTACACCTTAACTTGCCAATTTTTGGATAAAATTGCTTTTAGCTACTAACATTAAAAATAAAATTGCACCATTTTAAATACTAAAGGTAAAATTGTTTCTTCCCGTAAACGTTAGGATAGAAACATAGATAACTGAGTTCAAAAAGCTAAACTGAGAATAACATGATGGAAATCATAAATCTTGAAGAATAACACTAAGCAACATCAAAAGCGGGAACTAAGCAACATAGATTCAAGACAAATATAGGTGCATCATAATGAAAACAGGAATCATGTGCATAGAAAGCAGGGTAAATTACACCTATGGTCATTGAACTTTAGCCATTTTAACATTTTGTCAATTGAACTTCAATTCTTAACGGTATGACAATTGAATTTTATATTTTGTAACACTAGTGACCACTCAACTTTAACTAACTTCTCAAAATGACTGTTGACAACCTCAAAATGAAAATATTCAAGAATTAAAGTTGCCCAGAACCACATTTACTATGAAACCACATTTTTTGTTTTCTAAAATCACATTTTTTGTTGCTTTTTCTCTCTAAAAATTCACTTTCTCTCCTAACTAAACAACACCTGAATGACCTCAAAATGAACATTTTTAAGAATTAAAGTTTCTTAGAATATAATTAACTCTTCGAATTTTTTATTTTGAGACCGTTAATGGTCGTTTTGAGGTGTTGAGTGGCCACCGGTGTTAAAAAGTGTAAAGTTTAGTGATTATACCGTTAAGAATTTAAATTCAGTGGTCATAATATTAAATGAGTAAAGTTCAGTGGCTATGGGTGTAATTTACCCATAGAAAGCATGAATGATCAACAAAATTAGGAACAAGATTTGTAAAGACACCTAGTACTCATATAAGCTGGGTTAAATCTACCATTGTTACTGCACTTACATGTACGTTATTTTAAAATGGTCACTCAATTTCCATTGGTCTCAATAAAATCATTCAATTTTAAATTTTGTTTTAATTAGGCCACTATGGCTATTTCCATGATAAAAAAGCACCGGAATAATGACATAGGTGACACATAAGTATAAGTCAACTCAGATCTCTGACCAAAATGACATGTGATATCCACGTCTGCACCACCTGACTATCACGTGTCGGTTATTTTTATGAAAAAAAAATCATAAAAATAACCGAAACGTGGCTGCCACATGCATTTCGTTTCGGTCGGAGATTTGAGTTGACTGATGTGTCACTCATGTCATTATTTCGATGCTTTTTAAACACTGAAATCAGCCGAGTGACTTAATCGAAAAAAAAAACTCAAAATTTAGTGATTTTATTAAGACTAATTAAAGTTGAATCACCGTCTTAAAACAACCATGTTAGTGAAGAATGATGCATTTAAACTATGCTAATGTCAAATTACTCCAAATGCTTGGATGGATCTACTTTCGTTTTCTAAGGTGTGTTTGGATCTTAGTATCAATATGATCATACCTTTATTTCAGGCTTGCTGGCATCCGAACAAGATATTGACTAAAGATATGGTTTATTGGTCTATCAACATACAATGATGAAACTTCCTGGATAAGAAAGTTCAAAGCATAAAGAACTTCAAACTAAAATGGTTTTGGGTAGAACCGAATTCTTCTAACCCTGAAGGCCCGTACTCACAAAGGTTTCCTTTAGAGATGAAATGGAACAAAGCCTAATGCAACTCTCGAACCTGGAAACATACCATCATTCTTACCTCTAGGGAAAAAGAAGGACTTGAGATCCTTTATTCCTATAGTAAACAATGGTCTCACCATCGTATGCTTGGCATGATCCGATCTGACACCTCTTCTACTCTTATAAAAAAGGCTAAATTGTTTATAGAGGCTCAAAAAGCTTTCAAAGAGAAGAATGTGACCTTACTTTATCCTTTTCTTATTTTGCTTTTTGATTTTGTTGGATATAGGCAATCCTGACAATATGTATCTTCGTTCCAAACTCGTAGCTCGAATAAACAGTTGTCAAAAGCAAAGAAGCCTTTGGTCTCTCCTATAGTCATTGCTTCATCCTTGCAAGCTGGAGAGCCTAGTATAGAACCTTTGGTTGATAAACCTGAAGTCACCTTGGCTGCTCAAGCTGAAGTCATCCAACCCGAAGTCATCTTGGTGTATATCGAAGTTCCTTCTAGGCCACAAAAGAATTCTTCTCTTCTTGATGCTTTTATTAATGATGATCCAACTTTACCAGAAGCTCAAATAACTCCAATGGATCCTTTTATTGGAAATCTTCCCTTTCCCGCATTTAAACAAGCCTTAGAAGAACCTCCCATAATTTCAGTACCTTCATCTCCTAAACACGAAGCTGATGCCGAGAATTTGACAGAGAATATCCATGGTAAAACTGACTTGAATATTATAATTGATATGGATACTCCAATATATATACAAATATACAAGCCTAGCTACCATAGGATTCTTAGATAGTGTAGAATCCTAACTGAACTAGGAGTATATTTGGCCTATTACCCCCCTCAAGCTGAGCAGGGCGTGCGCACATGGTCAACTTGTCTCGTAGGAACTGAAAATGGCCTCGAACTAATGGCTTGGTGAACACATCTGTCATTTGATCATTAGTACCGAACTACCAATGCTTTAGATCGGACTTTGTCGCGTACAAAGTAGAAGTTGATCTCCAAATGCTTACTGGAGTTGTGAAAAATCGGATTGGCCGTCATGTATACAAATGATTAAACTAAGAGGTAGCAAAAATCAGATTGAGATTTGGTTGAGTAAACTAAAAGAATTTAGAACTTGAAGTTTTTAAAATTTGGAAGTTTGGTTGAACAACTTGAGAGCTTGATTTGAAAAAATGGGCTAAGATTGACTAAATTGGACCTTAAAAGAACGAATGTGAGAGACAAAAATTTGATAATCTCTGTTGAATTTATCCAAAAATTTGATAATATTGTGTTGATTTGATAAAAATTGTTGTTGTTGATTTATGTTGGGGGTTTGATTGTGATTTGATTGAGGTGGGAATGAAGGAATTGAGTTATATTTATAGCTTTTTGAGCACCCAACTACCATTAACCAATTTTATTTTTCTCCTCCATCATGTCCAATACCTTCCATGGGTTAAGGAAAGATGACGAGTGTGTGTGAAGCTAAAGAAAAGGGACGAGAAGCATGAAATTCGCTCATGGTATGTTTGCTGAATTTTTCCCGAAATTCCAAATAATAGGATTTTCCTAAATAATAGGATTATTTACATATCTAACAGTAATCTTTAACGGGATCTCCAAGCTTCAATATGAACGAGTCTGTTTGATGTCCATAAGGCGTCGTTTGAAAGCTAAGATCCCGGACTTTCAAATCGCTTGGAATCGAGCCAAACTGCATTCGAATTGATGTCTGATTTCATCGCCGAAGTTGCTCGTCGGGATTGCTAAAAAATCTGCACATATTTACACTTTTTTTTTTACTCTTTGTTTCTCTTTTTCTCTTTCTGTTTTTCTATTCTTTATAATATTAATTTTCACTTTTATTTTGTTGAATGATTGAAATTAATTAAATAAATTTAACATAGAATAAAATTATACCCTATACTAAAAATTAAATTACTCCCAACAATTACAAGTATAATCAGGGCGGACCTTGAAGCTAGATCTTCAAGAATGTGATGGCCTAAGCCCAAATAGGAGGCCCAAAAAAGTTTGTTAGATGTATTTATATATATATATATATATATATATATATATATATATATATATATATATATATATATAGTGAAAAACAAGTATACATTAACATTATGGTTTAAATGGTCTAAATAATTAATATTTTAAATTTTAAAAAATATTTAATTGATTTTTTTTTAATATAGATTGATGGTTAATTTAAAGAAATTAAAATAATAATACCTATTATATAATTATTGATGTAATATTTTTTTGTTCATTATTTATTGAAATATATTTTTTACATATATTTTTATTATTAAAAAAGGTTCTTATTAGTTATTGTGAGGACCGGTTCTGAGTATAATTTATGTAACTTGTATGTATTTTCAACCATGGTAGAGTTAATAAAATTATAGATATCAAACATCTATATATTATATAATATAAAACAGTAACGATGGAGCTGAGGTGTCACTTCCTCCTTTTTTACTGATAAAAAATATAATAAAAAATATAATATATTAACTTTAGTTATATTATTATATTTATTTATAAAAAGATTATTTTATCCGTACTATATCTAAGAGATCTACATAATTTAAATTAATCCCTAAAATCTCTCTAATTCTGCATATCTATATCTAAAAGTTCTACATAATTTAAATTATTCCCTAAAATCTCTCTAATTCTCTGCATATCTATATATAATATAAAACAGTAACGACGGAGCTGAGGTGTCACTTCCTCCTTTTTTACTGATAAAAAATATAATAAAAAATATAATATATTAACTTTAGTTATATTATTACATTTATTTATAAAAAGATTATTTTATCCGTACTATATCTAAGAGTTCTACAGAATTTAAATTAATCCCTAAAAGCTCTCTAATTCTCTGCATATCTATATCTAAACGTTCTATATAATTTAAATTAATCCCTAAAATCTATCTAATTCTCTGCATATCTATATCTAAAAGTTCTACATAATTTAAATTAGTCCCTAAAATCTCTCTAATTCTCTGCATATCTATTTATATATAATATAAAACAGTAACGATGGAGCTGAGGTATCACTTCCTCATTTTTTACTGATAAAAAATATAATAAAAAATATAATATATTAACTTTAGTTATATTATTATATTTATTTGTAAAAAGATTATTTTATCTGTACTATATCTAAGAGATCTACATAATTTAAATTAATCCTTAAAATCTCTTTAATTCTCTGCATATCTATATCTAAAAGTTATACATAATTTAAATTAATCCCTAAAATATCTCTAATTCCCTGCATATCTATATCTAAAAGTTCTACATAATTAAAACTACTCCCTAAAATCTCTCTAATTCTCTGCATATCTATCTATATATAATATAAAACAGTAACGATAGAGCTGAGGTGTCACTTCCTCATTTTTTACTGATAAAAAATATAATATAAAATATAATATATTAACTTTAGTTATATTATTATATTTATTTATAAAAAGATTATTTTATCTGTACTATATCTAAGAGATCTACATAATTTAAATTAATCCCTAAAATCTCTCTAATTCTCTGCATATCTATATCTAATAGTTATACATAATTTAAATTAATCCATAAAATATCTCTAATTCCCTGCATATCTATATCTAAAAGTTCTACATAATTTAAATTAATCCCTAAAATCCCTCTAATTCTCTGCATATCTATATTCTATATAAAACAGTAACGATGGAGCTGAGGTGTCACTTCCTCCTTTTTTACTGATAAAAAATATAATAAAAAATATAATATATTAACTTTAGTTATATTATTATATTTATTTATAAAAAGATTATTTTATCCGTATTATATCTAAGAGTTCTACAGAATTTAAATTAATCCCTAAAATCTCTCTAATTCTCTGCATATCTATCTATATATAATATAAAACAGTAACGATGGAGCTGAGGTGTCACTCCCTCATTTTTTACTGATAAAAAATATAATATATTAACTTCAGTTATATTATTATATTTATTTATAAAAAGATTATTTTATCTGTACTATATCTAAGAGTTCTACAGAATTTAAATTAATCCCTAAAATCTCTCTAATTCTCTGCATATCTATATCTAAAAGTTCTACATAATTTAAATTAATCCCTAAAATCTCTCTAATTTTCTGTATATCTATATCTAAAAGTTCTGCATAATTTAAATTAATCCCTAAAATCCCTCTAATTCTCTGCATATCTATATTCTATATGTAATATAAAACAGTAACGATGGAGCTGAGGTGTCACTTCCTCATTTTTTACTAATAAAAAATATAATATATTAACTTCAGTTATATTATTATATTTATTTATAAAAAGATTATTTTATCCGTACTATATCTAAGAGTTCTACAGAATTTAAATTAATCTCTAAAATCTCTCTAATTCTCTGCATATCTATATCTAAAAGTTCTATATAATTTAAATTAGTCCCTAAAATCTCTCTATTTCTTTGCATATCTATATATAATATAAAACAGTAACGATGGAGCTGAGGCGTCACTTCCTCCTTTTTTATATCATTAATTGTAATTATTAATTATATTTTTGTTAATATTTATATATTAAGATGAATCCGTGCATCGCACAGGTCAAAAACTAGTTTTATACATAATTTGCAGCAAAGTGGGGATGATCATTGTGGTTGAAAATAGAACAAGAAATAAAGAGTTATCCTATTATCTACCCTCTACTTCCCATTCATTCAGCTGTTGGTATTCTGTGGGGTCCGTTGTAGATTAACCAATGAGAAGTAAGCTCCGGTAGGTCCTTTTGCCAACAAAGCAGAGTGGGTCCCTTTCTCTACCACCTGTCCTTTATCCAAAACGGCAATCAAATCACAATTCTGTATAGTGCTTAACCTGTGTGCCACCACCACACTAGTCCTCCCCACCATCACGCGCTCAAGCGCGTCTTGCACCACCTTCTCCGACTGACTATCAAGCGCACTGGTCGCCTCATCTAGCAATAACACTGCAGGATTTTTCAGTATTGCGCGGGCTATTGCAATACGCTGTTTCTGGCCTCCTGATAGCTGCACTCCCCTTTCCCCACACCACGTGTCATATCCCTCTTGTAATCCTGCGATGAAATCATGAGCGTTCGCTGCTTTAGCGGCTTCGATGATCTCTGATTCGCCGACTTCATCTGATGTAGCGTACGCAATGTTGTCCCTGATTGTACCACCGAATAATGTGGGCTCTTGGCTAACTAGTGCAATGTGTCTCCTTAATGATCTCAGTTGAAATAACTTTATATCTCTACCGTCTATTCTCACTGATCCTCTGATTGGATCGTAAAATCTCTCAATTAATCCAATTATTGTTGATTTTCCCGATCCACTTTGTCCCACTAATGCTGTTGATTTCCCCGATTCAATTTTGATTGAGAAGCCTTTAAAGATCATCACATTGGGCCTAGCCGGGTATGCAAAATCAACGTCTCTTAATTCAACATTACCCGTTACCTTGTCCGGCTCATAACCCTCGGGGTCTTCGGGTTCGATTTTCGTGTAGCGGTCCAAAACCGCAAAGACAGAGGCAACAGCATCAGCACCCTTGGCTAAATCAGTCGTCATGCTACCAGCATCGGCAATGACACGGCCGGTACTAACCAAGATCATAAACGTCTCGAAAAGGGCTTTCGAGGTGATATACCCTTTCGAAATAAGCTTCCCGCCGTACCAAAAATCGAGTGCCCATGTACAAGACATTAGGCACTGAGAAGTACCAAGGCCAATACCAGCATAAAGGGATTGTCTAATGCTTTCTCTTTGTGGGCCTTCTTGGGCTTTTTCGAGCATTTTCAGTATCCGTTCTTGAGATGAAAAGGCAGTGATGGTTCTGAGATTAGAAACTGCCTCTGCTGCTACCTTGCTGCTTTCAGCTTGGGCTTTAATTGCCTGCTGTGACATGCTTTTGAGCAGGACTCGCCTTGCGTAAAAGCAGACAATAATGAGAGGTTGGACTGCTATCATTACTATAGCAAGTCTCCAAGCAATTACAAGGCCCATTGTGCAGGCTATGGTTACTGCTGATACTGTTTGAACAACAAGAGCTATCCTATCACCCACTAGAGATCTCACCTGCACAAACAAAAGAATGCTTACTAATGGAAAACTGCAAGGAAATTCCACATCAAAATCATGACATTATGGACGAAACTAAGTGGCAATGGCAATTATTCCTTGGAAGTGAAACTAATGAGTAACAAGTAGGTTGTAGCTTTCAATAATTCAACTATAGGATCCAAATCAGCACCACTTGTATATACTATTTTTTCTATGTTGCCTACTCCTCAGCCTGTAATTGGTGACTTGAAAGGCTTACCAATTGTTGACTTAACGCACTCAAAATGAGTTGTTTTTGGATAATAAAAAGGATTATACCCTGTATGGACCATTTGCTATCATTTCATAACACTTGTTATTCCCAAATATGTGACATTTAACTTGTTTTTCATTTTTTAATTTTTTTTAACATGTGGATAAATAAGACATAAGGAATTGTTATTTTTTTCTTATTTATCCGCATATTAATTCTATATAAAAAAAATTAAAAAATTTGTAATGTGTGCATGATAGGTGTAAAAAATTGTGATATATGGTAGAAATGAACAAATCATTAAACTTTTTTTTTTTTATCTAAAATGAGTTAAATGTTATCTAATAGGAATGATTAACGGAGGCAAATGCTACTAGATGATACATAAGTGATAAGATTTTATATAATACAATGGCTAAATATGCCTTTATTCCTAAAAATTTCAAGGAACTCCGAAACAATTATTTTGTATCCAGTTGATTCTATTTTTTGGTACTATTTTTTGCTTTTTAGTTTTAAAAATTAGATAAAAAGTATTTAGTAAAATTTTAAAATGATTGCTTTTACTCAGAAAAAATAACTAATATCTATTAACTATCAACAACAGCTAGCAAATAGTAAACTTTGCCTTTTTAATTCTAACTAGGAGATAAATTCGATAAAATTTAAAACAATTGACTTATTATCAAACAGTGAACAACTAATAGCAACAGCAAACAACCCATTTTGTTTTTCAGCTTAAACAATATAATAATAAAAATTTGATTAGAATTGAGAAATAACTAGAGATGGAATGGTGAAGATCTTTATTATTGGAAAAAGTACAAAAATAAATTTTATATAGACAATCCATGTGGTTTGAAAGTGTCCAATTTAAAAAATTGTTACTGTGACTATTATCCAAAATAGAGCAATTAAAAAGACTAAGATTTCTATAAAAAAAAGACTAAAATATCCTGTTTGGCAAATAGCTGTTAGCTAGCTGATTACGTTAGCTATTATCTTTTTGATTAAATGATAAATAAAGATATATTAAAACATTTAGTCGGGTTAAATGGTAGTAATTAAGGACAAAAATATCCTTAAAAAGAGATAAATTAATTAGCAAATTGAAAAAACTTCTAAAAACCATCTTTTTCAAAATTAGTTTTTTGGATTTAATAAGTTCTCTCAAATTTCTCTTCACTAAACACCACTATTAAAGATTTAACTAGTCAAAACCTCTAAATAACTCAAACCTCTAATTTTACCCTAAAAAACCTTTACCACAGGGGACTAAATTTGCAAATTATACAAAATTCAGTTTAACTTTTCAAATTAACTTAACTAAAATCACATGTATTGTTTGGCAAAAACTTTTCTATTCATTATACACCGTAAGTTGGGGGATAAGATATAGATAACGTACCACATTGGCATCTTTGGCAATCCTAGAGCAAATAGCACCACTTGAATTCTCATCCTGATCAAACCATCCAACTTCGAAGGTGAGAATCTTTGAAAGCATCCTTTCTCTGATCCTCTTTGTCAAATACTCACCCATATATGCAAAATTATAATGCTGAACAATGTTAACCAAAAACGAGAATACGGCTAACCCCAAAAAGCATAACGAATAAATCCTTATTTGCTCTTTAATCTTATCACGATCTTCCAAGAAATAAATTGATATCATAGATCCCATTGAAAATGCATATAATGGCTGAACCCCTCCAAATAAAATCGCACCTATGCACCCAAAACTAGCTTGTTTCCATTCCGGCAAGTTCATAGCTAGCAGTCTCCGAAACGACGGCACTTTGTACTTTTCTTCCTGAATTTCTTCATTTTGCTCTCCACCACCAAATGAAACTCGACTTGGACCGATTGAGTTCGCAGAGCTCGACCTGCTAACCAATGATAATCTCCGGCTGCTACTGTCATTCATGTCCATTTTCGAAATTACACAAGAGGAGGAGGATGTTGCAATATGATCAATTTCATTTGTTTTTAACTTTTCCGTCTGTTGAAGACGGATTAAAGATGTGTAAAGTCCATCTTTATTCTCCATTAATTCGTTATGAGAACCGGATTCCATCACTTGACCGTTTTGGACCACAGAAATCACATCGGCGTTCCGGACGGTGGAGAGACGGTGGGCAATCACGATTGTCGTCCGGCCTACCGCCGCCTTGTCTAGTGCCTCTTGTACAATGCGTTCCGATTCGGAGTCTAAAGCACTTGTTGCTTCATCAAGGAGAAGGATTCTTGGTGCTTTGATTATTGCTCTTGCTATTGCAATTCTTTGCTTTTGTCCTCCTGACATTTGTACCCCTCTTTCTCCCACCTGTAATCATTCATTTCATTAATAAATTAATTTAATCACTTCTTCTTTGTCATGTTTCAGTTAATTAGTTTAGTAATCATGATTTAGCATAAAAAGTAGGTTCTTATCATGTTGCTACTATATTTTAACATTGAAAATTCCATTAACACTTTCTAGAATGATTGAAGGTGTGGGTTTCTGTACTTCATTCCGAATATGGAAAAAGGAAAATAAAAAAGTATATAAATAAAAGATGCTTAAAAAAAAAAAAAAGTCAAAAAGCATCTTCACACCCTAATTTTTCATTACCAACGGGATATTTTATTTTGGTTAGAATTAGGAATTTATCAATTCAAAAAAGCAGTTTAATACGTGTGATAAGTGATTTGGCTATGTAAATAATTTATTAGTCTTGGTATATATTATTTAATTTTATTTTATTTATAATTAGTATTTTAAATATTTAAATTATTGATTTAAAAAAAATATTTAAATTATTAAATAGTTTAATTCATTTATAAAATGTGAAATTATTAAGTTGAATAAATATTAAAAATTAAACAGTATCGAAATTAAACAACATGTTGTGTAAGAATATAAAGACCAATAAATTATAAAGTTGGTTGAAGTGACGAGAAGAAATTACCAAGTTATAAAGACGTTAAATGAATTGTTAGTCATTAAATTTTTATAGTTATATTACTCAACTTCAATTTGTTTCAACAAAAATCATATAAATGAGAATTTAGTCTCAATTAAGTAATTCCGACGATTTCAAGGAATAAAAAAACACTGAAAAAGTGACGCAACTGTCACATCATCGATAGTCAACTTTAACTCTTAATTGAAATGACACATAGTTACCATCTAAATAACACGTGGTTGTCACTTACCTGATCGAAACGACATGTGTCAACTAGATGACAGTCATATATCGTTTTGGTCAGCTCAGTGAAAGCTTGATTACTACTAAAATAGCAGTCACGTAATTTTTCTGTTGTCTTTTTGCTTTTGAAGTCATTAAAATGACTTAATTGAAATAAAAAAATTCAAAATTTAATGATTTTACTGAAACAAATTGAAATTGAGGGATAATTTGAGAAAACTATGAAAGTTTACTGACTAATAGTATATTTAACCCAGTTGTAAAGGTACTTGTTTTCGTAGGAAGTAAAAATAGAATAGAATAGAAACCGTCATGTGAAAGTCGGGTCTAGGAAACAGATGGAAAGCGAGAGGTTTGAGGTAGACGGCTCCTCCAAATTAATATAGCCACCAAATAATGGAAAACGCACACATGGGCGACCATTTTAAGGCACTTGGGAAAGCAATAGAAGTAGCATCTCGAATCATATTACTCAATTTGTTTCTGTTCTGAATCAATCAGGTCAGGTCAGGGTATGGGACAATTCTACTTAATTATAAATTCGTCGCTGGGTCCATTCTCCAAATATCACATTACTACTGTCCAAGACATAAAGATATAACGACAACAAATTGCTGTCCTTTTATGAATTCTATGGATTTTTTGTTTGATAAAAGAATTCTATAGATCTTTTAAAATTTCTCTAATCATCTAGCCATTTCACACGTTTAGTCCATTTTCTCCCTTGTTCGAGTAGGAAATTATCGAAAAAAGCAAACCATAATAACAATTCGTAACAGTAAATAACAAATTAATCAAACAGAACTAACCTGGGTATCGTAGCCGCAAGGCAACTGGGATATAAAATTGTGAGCATTAGCAGCTTTAGCAGCTTGAATGACCTGTTCAATTGAGGCATCTTCTTTACCAAAAAGTATGTTCTCTTTGATGGTTGTGGCGAATAGAGCTGGTTCTTGGCTAACTAGACCCATTTGGGATCTTAGCCATTTGAGTTGAAATTTGTCAATGCTAATTCCATCTACGAGTATTTCCCCACTAAGTGGGTCGTAAAATCTCTGTACTAGTGCTATTACTGTTGATTTTCCTGACCCACTGCTCCCCACTAAGGCTACAGTCTTTCCTGCTGGTATTTTCAGGCTGAAATTTTTCAATATTATGCTTTCTTGTCTTGATGGGTATGCAAATTCCACATTCCTCATTTCTACTTCTCCTCTTACATTATTTTCCATCACTTCACCTTCCATGTTCTCTAGATCTATTTTTGGTACTCTTCTTATCACTTGGATTATCCTTTCCCCTGCTGAACATGCCTCTGCCAGGTACTTCACATTTGATAGTCCTGCCCCCAGTGCTCTATTCAACAAACAAATTAGAAAATTCAAAACTGTCTTTCTTTTCTAAAATAAAATGAAATAAAGTAGAAAGACTTACAATCCACCCACAGCAATTGATGCGCCAACAGCAAAAACAGTTCCTCCACGAGCATTATGATACATGACCAATCTGCTACCGTAGTAAGACATAAATGACCAAATAGCAAAAACGACACCGTTACTGCCGATGGCTAGACCTTTAGCTAGGCCTTGCCGGAGGCCTAACTTGACTGAAAACTCAAGAGCTGCAGAATAGGCAGAAATGGTTTTGGTTTCACCAACAAAAGCATACACAGTTCTTATTGAAGAAATTGCCTGCTCTGCTATAGTTCCTGCTTTGTTATACTCTTCTCTGATTTTTCTTGCCAATACCATTAAAGTCCTTCCGTACATTAGTCCTGGAATTACTAAAAGGATTACGAAAGGAGATCCCACAAGTGCTAGCCTCCATGTTAACAAAAACGCTACCAGATAGCAACCCAAGAACAACGATGTGTTCATCAGAAAATTGGGCACCTGAACATCATTTCATTCATCAATTACTACTAAATTACTTCAATTAAGTAACTAATTCGGATGATTAAGTAATTAATTCGGATGATTAACCTTTTCACTGAGGACATCTTGAATGATTAGGCTATCATTAGAGACACTTGTGATGACTTCCGATGTGCTTGTTACATGTAAATCGAAATAACCTACATCTTGCCGCAGAACTGCTTTCAAATACCTTGCCCGCATCCTCGAAGCTTGCCTTTCTCCTGTTCTTGTCCAACAAAATCCCTCTATAACACCAAAACGACAACCCGATTATCACTAATTCACTAAAAAATACCCGATTCTCGATTAAAATTGATTAAAACGCACCTAGGAAACAAACAACCCATTGTCCACAAGCCAAATAACAAAGAGCCAATGCATTCTGCCATCAACAAAATTATAGTTACGGAAAATAAAATGTCATCTAAAGAAATCAGGAAGAGTTAGAAAAGAGCTAAGCTAACCTCATTAACAGCGTGAGAGAAATTAGCTGATGAAGAAGCGCCGAGATTGTTCATCAATCTGCTAGTCACAAAAAGAACAAGCGGAGTAGAAAATCCATCACCGACGGAGCCAATGAATCCGAGAATCATTAGCAACCAATCTAATTGATCTGCGTGTAAGAAAATTGATCTTATAGAGCCAAAATTATTACTGTTCTTCTTCTTCATCATCATCATCATCATATTGCTGCTCTTTATTTCGCCAGACATTTTGTATAATATATAATGATTAAATGAGAGGAATAGAAGTTGTTGGTGTAATTGAAAGATTTTCTTAGCAAAAATGGGTATGTTTGCTCCAGAAATGGGCTAAGTTCTATAATGTTATTGAAAGCATAGAAATACTTAAGGGGTCTCATGTGTATGTATATATATATATATATAGATACACACATGGTGGGGTCTCTTGCAGGTGAAGCCATGTTGTGAGTGTAATGTTCACCTCAGAATCAAATTATCTTAAGCTTTTTTTTTTTTTCTTTTAATTTCTTTCTTTCTTTCTTTTCAATTTCCATTTTTTAAAAAATTTGGACTGGACAATTCCATTTTTTTTTTCTGTTAACCGTTTGTTTGTAATCGGATCCGAATCCTTTCAAATCTTTCATTATATGAGAAGTAATATTGAAAAATTTCCACGTTTTATTTAAATAAAGTGTGGACTTTCAAGAAATAATTAGTTATATTTTAGTATTGGTATATTCTTTTGTTGTCATTGTCATATCAACTCTAAATTATTAAGCCATAAACCAATTTCCCACCTCACATTTCTTAAAATCATTAGAACTTTAAACTATAAAAATTATTAATTGTTTTTAAATTGAGCAAAATTATTAAATTAATCCGTATAAGAAATCATTCAAACCATTTTCTCCAAATCCATTTTAAGTCAATACGTGATCATTACAATCCATGTTAAATAATCGTAGTTTTTAATTTTACGATAGGATGAGAACTCAATTGATGATATTTACTTAGTTCAGAAACCTAATTAATGATTTTGATAGTTTAAGATTCTAATTGACTTTAAAGTTTTAGGTCCAATGAGTTTTATGTCAATTATTAATAATATTGTGTTTTCCTCACAGTGAGTCAGTTCATTTTAAAAAAAAAAAGTTATACATAATTTCATAAAAGGAAAAGATATATAAAAAATTTGAAAAAATAAAATTCTATATAAATTCAGGTTAAAGTTAATACACAAAATTTACAAAGAGAACAAAAACTCACAAAGGTTAATAAAAGTCACAAAAAGAACACCTATAAAACTAAAAATCATATACTTCTCATAAATCTAAATTAGTAGAAAAAAGATGCAATTCAATCTTCATCTAAATAGAAAACAGATGCAATTCAATCTTCATCATTTAACTTATTATGGGGATCATATTCGAGTCATTTCTATTTTAACCACGTAGATCTAGTGATCTATATACAAGATAAAGCATTGCAGCTCATGCAAAATCTCAAAAAGATATAAATAAAAAATTATAGATAACTAATGCAAATTAGACAGAAAAGAATCCAATGAGATATATGGATTTTCTACTAAAATAAAATCATCAACAAAAAAATGACACCACAAGGGTGGAGGCATACAAATAAACTTCCTTCCTTTTCAAACAAAGAGCAACAAGAGTTTTTTTAAGAGAGAAATATGAGGGAAAAGTTTAGAAAAAGGGTGTGTTTTATTACAACTATTTGACACAGTTAATAATATAATACAAGTTTATGAAAAAAAAAAACTTTTAGATTCAGTCCCTATACAAATAATGGAAAAGGAGTTATGGAGATGATTTCTCAAACCTTTTTTGCAGAAAATATTCATTCGGTTCCATTTCTAGAGAATTTTTTCTATAATACACGACGTTTTGATTCGATTCATGTACATCACATGCCTTTTACTCAATATACCCCTATTTAAGTTGTCTTTTTACTTTGAGAATAAATAAAAAATAATTAGTGGATACAATTAATATAAGGGTAACAAAGTCATTTAGTTAAAATTAATAACATTTCTTAATTCTTGTATCTTAATCTTAAAAGACATCTATTGTGGAATAGAGGGAGTATATTGTAAAAGAATAAGCAAAGGCCAGTAGTGAGATGGTAATCATTGCATCCACCCTTATTTCTAAACTAGTCGAAGACCCGCGTATTGCGCGTACCATATAACATAGTTAACTATTTTGATAACTGGTTATTTATTACTAGTATATTATAGTTATTCTAATTATTATTATTTTTTATAATAATGTCTGGATTATTATATAAAAATATTATTATTTTTTGACACTATTTTCCATATAAGATATAAAAAAAGTACATGTCTGATTCAAAAAAAAAAATACACGCCAAAAAATAAACATGTAATAGAGTAAATATATTTAAAATAATAATAAAACATTCATATTTTAAATTAAAAAAATTTATAACACGCATCATGTTTATTCATATAAACGAACACTCCCATGAATAGATTTTTTTTATAATGTCAGTATGCTTAAATTAACGGTATATCAACTGAGCAAGAATGTGGTGAATACAACCAGGGTCCTACAAAACCAAATATCAATTGAACAACAATTATGATTTTTTTTAGAGCAGTATCGAATCCATGAATAAAAAATTAAAACATATGATTATAATTTGATTCTAAAAGTAGTATGAGACTGCATATGACATATCTTTTTATCACACACACATCAATATCAACCTACTAAAAAAGTTATATTAAGAGATAATAAATAAAAGGGATATGACGATCTAATTAAATAATTTTCATTTGAAATAAATAAAAATTACAATTAATAAATTTTAAGAATTGAAGATGGAAGTGAATATATGAGGATGTTAAAATTTACTTTATTATCATTTATGTACACATAAAACTGTTATAAAAACATAATTATTAAACCACTAATTTACTAGCGTAGGAAAAATTTTTTGTTGTCCTTCAAAAAATACCAATTTGATACATTGGTTCATTAGAGAAATTTCTTACATAAATATGACTAAAAAAAAATTCTTGAAATACTAATAATTTTATACAAACTACAATATAATGATTCATAACTATAAAAGTAAGTGTTGCAAAATCAATTGTCTCAATATCCCACAATTAATGTAAATTTTAGGATTTTGAGCATCAAAAATTATTTTTATTTACTTTCATTTTGAGTTCATATCTAGCATAATCCGGTATTTAAAGTTTAAATAAGAATTAGTCTCTCCTTCATGGAGTGTTTTTAGTCTTCTCTATGTGAGATGCAGCCCTAAACCTAGTTTTAAATCCATAATCACAAATTATCCCTATCTATCCATGTTCAATCACCGCATATCACCCATTGGAAAACATACTTCTATTCTTTTGATTATACAATTTTAAACCTAACCCTATTCCTTTGATTGCCGCACATCAACCCATCCACCTAACATATCCCTTTGATTATCCCTGTTTCAAATAATTTCTGATTATACTATTAAAATCAAAACTTGTCCCTTTGATTGCCGCACACCATTCCATTGGAGCCATATTCGGATCTACTGTAAACCTAACACCTAGTCTTTCGTCTTTCGCCATTCACCTGCTTTTTCAAATAAAAAACACATAGTGAAAAATTATCATGGAGACTGCCAAAGAACTCACAGCCACGTACGCCAGATTACAAATTAATCCGTCTGAAACCGACGAACTGAAGGTTGGGGATGAAGCTGTAATTAATGAGGAAAGACAATTCTGGTTTGTGGTGGGAAGGTTTCTGACTGCACGTGCAATTCACTTTGAATCTATGAAAAATATATTGGCTTCTATCTGGAGGCCAGTAAAAGGAGTTACCATTACTGAAACTGATGAGGAAGGACGATATCTGTTTCAATTCTATCATGAACGTGATGTTGCTAGGGTGTTAAATGATGGACCATGTACCTTTAACCAAAATGTATTGATCATCAGAGCCCTGGACATACAGGAACAAGCAACACAGGTGGATCTATCAGAATTGATAATATGGGTGCAAGTATCAGACTTGCCTATTGGCTTCCAAACTCCGATGATATGTACTATACTGGGAAATAAGTTAGGTACTTTTATAGAAGCAGACCCAAAAAACTTCATAGGTCAGCGGAGAAGCTATCTTCGAATCAAAGTTGCTATTGATATTACTTTGCCTATCCGCACAGGTCAGAAGATGAAGAGAAGTGGAGGAACCTGTTTTTGGGTAGACTTTCGATATGAAAGATTACCACAATTCTGTTTTTACTGTGGAGTTATTAGACATACTGACAAACTTTGTAGCTTGTTGTTTGATAACCGACAATCCTACAGAAAGAATGTATGGCACTCACTTACGAGCACAATTGAGGAAGACAAGAGTGCAAGTGGGTCGGGAATGGTTGAGAGAGCAACCTTCAGATGGAGAAGTGCATTCTGAAACTGATGGAGAGGCACAGAATCAGAACCAAAGTGATAAAGAAATGGAGGAGGCTATAACTATGGATCCTAAACGAATTAGAAGAGATGGAAATACAAGTAACAACACCACAAACTGTACCGTACAGTTAAAACACGGTCAAGTAGTGGGTTCTGGTGATCAGACCCGTGAAACCTCATGAGTTGTTTAAGCTGGAACTGTCGTGGAGTGGGCAATCCACGAACAGTAAATGTCCTCCGGGACTTAGTTTGAGCCCACAACCCGTTAATTCTATTTCTTATAGAAACAAAGGTTAAATCGGAGAAAATAAAAAGAGTATGCACCCAATTGGGATTTCAACAATACTTTAGTGTGGATAGTCAAGGAAATGGAGGGGGTTTAGCTTTGATATGGAAAGATTTAGTATCAGTACAAATTTTATCCTCTACACAGAATTATATTGATACACTGATCTCCACACCTCAATTACAATCGTGGAGGTTGACTGGTTTTTATGGATTCCCTGAAAGAAACAGAAGGCGAGAATCATGGGATTTATTGAGATTTTTAAATTCCAATTCGGATCAAGCATGGTGTTGTATTGGAGATTTTAACGATCTTTTATCACTTGATGACAAGCGTGGAGGTAATCGACATCCGAATTGGTTATTTGAAGGATTCCGTAATGCTGTTGCTGTTGGGGTTTAGTGTCCTATAGACAATTGTTCTAGAATACAAACTTAATGTAAATGAATTGTTCTTTATATCATTTGTTTAATGAGATATATGTTTTATACCTATATAAAGGCAATCCCTTTTAAGCACTAAATAAAGTCTGATAAAAGGAAATCCGTAAGTTTATTTAAAGTGATTATAAAGTGTTCATACAAGCATGAAGTGAGACAAAACTTTATAGTAAACTGATAAACTTAAAACCACCCCAAGTCAAGTGATATGTTTGGGATTGACATATCACTGTTGAGACTTGTATGTAACAATGTCTTCTGTCCGACAGAAAGCTGATCTCACAAGCTTCATATATACAGATATCTGGACAGTTACATAGATCCGATGAAACGTTGTTCACTAGGATTGGGGATCCGATTTGAGATAACAGGATGGGTAGATTCATCATTGTCACCTATTCATCTCATTGGTATTAATAGGTATAACTAATCCTCAGACTCAAAGGAATATTAATTGGTATTCTGGATTACGGAATGTGATGCTTTGACTCTGGTGTAACACGATCCTTAACAGAGATGACTCTGGGGTGTGAACAGTAGACGTTGGGTATCACAGGAAGTAATTGCGGAGTCGTTATATATTGGATTGAGCATTTATCACTCCCGATAAATGGGAGATACATCCATGGATCGCTTGTGGAAGACTCGACTCTAAATCCTTGCAAGGTGATAGCTTAAGAGTAAGAAATACAGATTTCACTTAACCTATCTTTTTGAGTTGACTCGGCCTGTACAAGTAAAACGAACGTCTCGCTATATGTGACTTGACATCGCCCATAGTCATAAGATTCAGTTCAAGGTTGTAGTTGATAAAGGATCGAATTATACTGTAACTAATACGGAAAGGTTAACGACAGAATCAACCTGTCTTCTTATAGCTATGGGGAATGATTACGGACTTGCTAATCACATACTCTGTACATCATTCCGTTATGCAAAGATTAAATATAATTCTTTGAAAATTAATTTAATAACGTTGCATACGGCTAGAAGCAATAAGAACCTAATGGATCACACATAAGACTTGGAACCTAAAAGAGAGATAGATGTTAATTAATTGATAGAAGCCCAATTGAGCCCAATAAGGCCCATGGACATAAGGGGGTCGAAATTCATGTAGTAATATACATGAATAATTAATTTGATTTTGTTAATCCTAATTAGATTAGGAATATGAATTAAATTAATTAAGAGATAATTAAGTTAGGAGTTTTAATTAGATTAATATACTCCTATTATTATCCAATAAGGTTATTATTATTATCCTTAATATATTAGATATATAGTGAGATAATAATTAGGAATTCTATTCCGAATGGAATTCCTATTCAGTAACCTAATTCTATCTAACTAGGGATTAGATACAAGAGATTATAAATACTCCTTCCCTTGAGATTTTCGAAATCCAAGCAAGCCATACCCTACTTGTGATTTTCGAAATTCACCTAGTCTAAGAGAGAGAAAATTCGACACACCTAGTTCGAGGACGAGATTTCTCTATGGCTTCGTTTGATCAATTAATTTTCATCTATTTCTTTTATCCTTGATCTTGTGTTGATTAGTTAGAGGCAATCTACTTTGGTTGCTATTCAACGGTTGATACTAAATTAATCTTCCCGTGTTTTATTTCGTGTTTGGGAACTCGAAGAAGAAAAACAAACAAAAGGGAGAAATTCGTTTTACTACTCCTACATCAGGTCAGTTCACGATTTCGCGGATTCCCGGAGATTGAACCGTCGGATCGTCGTGATTTTTGGACAGGAGCTTCTAGACATATTCTTCCACGTTTCCACCGAAGGGACTGTCGTTCGGAGGTCTGGAAGGTCTGTTTCGGATAGGGGCAGATTGGTAGACAGTTTCTATCTCTTTCGAAGTTGTGGGCACTTCGTTTGCAACGGTAGATAGAACTTCTAAAAGGTATTTCTTCTTATCCCTCTTTATATGAAATAACAGTTAACGGATCTTGTGGTTAAATGAAAATAGGTTAAAATTTTTATATTTCCGCTGCTATACCTTAGCCTAATTTCCTACAGTGGTATCAGAGCCATCGTTAAATCCGTTATTTCATATATGAAAATTTAGAAGTTTTCAATAGGATTGAATAAATATTTATAGTTAGGATTAATTAACAAATTGTTTTGATTAATTAATTCTAAAGATAAATAAGTTTTAATTAATTATTAATTAAAACAGATTATGCGTATGTTCCTAATTATTTTGGTTGATAATCATTATAACAAAATTTATTAGTTTTATAGTTAGATTGATAAAATGAGTTTTATTAATTCTAAAGATAAAACAGAAATCTATAGTAGTTTTTTTTTCCTATTTTCTGAAAACCGTTTTAAAACCGTTTTAGAACTGATATATATATATTTAAAATCGTTTTTATATTTAAATATATATGTTTCAAAAATTGATAGCTTTCTGTTTTGATTATCGAATGAAAATTTGTTTAAAAGTTTGTTTTACCAATTTGTAAATCAAAATGTTAAATGAATTAAAATCAAAATAATTGGGACGTGGATAATAAAAGTTTTGTATAGTTATATTAATCTAAAAAATTAATATAAAAGATACGAAACTATTAGAAGTAAAATTGGATGGAAGTTAATTTGATATGTTAATGTGATTAACATAAATATTACATAAGATAGTTATGTAATCAACCAATTAAATTTATTTAATTGAGTCTATGCATGTTTGGAGTTATTGACATATTTGGACCATCTTTAGTCTTTTGGTATTTTTGAAATATGGCATGTGAGTCCTGCCTTTCTACTATCTATTGTAATTTCTCCTCTCATCTGATTCCCTTCAATTCAATTGAAGTTTTCTTTAGTAGTATAGAAATTAATATGTAATTTCAAGGCGCCATGGAGAAGACGGAGGACCTAAAGAGAAATATGTAATAGTTAGTATTTCCTTAGGTTTGCCCTTTTATTCCGTATCTGGCTCGACGGAATAATTTAGATGATATGTCCATAACGCCAATGTATGTGAATGTGTGTGTCTGATGTATGCTAAAGCAAATCAAGACTAAGTTAGATTATGAGACCTAAAATAAAATCCCTCATTAAAAAGTTAAGTAAATAAACAAGTTATTAAAATCGGTTGCCTCTCCCTAATATTATAATTCAGCCGGCAGTGATGAGGGCCTTTGGCTTGTTGAGTAAACTCAAGCTCGGGGTCCTTTCGGTAACACCTGAATTATCGAAAATCATTTTTCATGAATATGGGGTAATACTTAAATTAGATTATGATAATTGGATGAGTAAACTCATGTTGTCATAAACTAATGGGCAAGACGGTTGGGATTAATATGAATAGCATATTAGTTACTAATGTGGTTAGTAACCCAATAACCTAGGAATCACATTAAATATGCGATTGATTACATGAATCTACATAATGAATGCGACTAGCTTGTTGAGTAAACTCAAGGTGAAATCTCAGGAGTTAGGATCCTAGCTTACTAAAAGATTTGTGAAATAACAACGAGGATTTAGTCCTAGTGACCATCCTCAAAAACTAAATAAAAACTATAAAAATAAATAAATAGATATGTAAACCAAAGTTCGAAATAAAACACGAATAATATAAATTTTTGTTAAAAATTTGGCGTTCCCCGGCAACGGCGCCAAAAACTTGTTGAGCGATTTCCGCAAGTGCACGGTTTCGCTTGTAGTAATAAAAATATCGATCCCACAGAGAACGCTTTTTAACGAAAACTTATATTAATTTAGTTTAAATACGACTTAAGGTTTATTAAATAGATAAACATTATTTGAAATTGGATTTGGTTTTGAAATTGCTAGAAATAGAATTAGATTAGAGTATTTAGATGTTAGAAATTATTTATGATTTAAAAGTTAATTTGCAAGACAGGAACGTTTAGAACTTTTAGAAAAAACAAATAAATGTATTCGTTTGCATTAAGCAAAGAAAACAACTTTAAACTTTGTATTAATTATAATGATGAAATAAATGACGGAACCTCTAATTAATTGGCTTTGAACGCGACAAAACCCTTTCGGGATAGTTGCCCTTACTCAAATTAAAACTCTTTCGAGATGATAATTTGTCTAAGTGTTCAACAAAGTTTCCTTGTAATGATTTTGAATTCAACTGCGTATTAATGAAAACACCAGCCTCACTTATATTGGATTGGTTACCATAAGTGCTGCATAACGATTTGTCGAATAGAACGGACTTTATTAGATGAAATATAAATTGATACAAGTTTACAGAGTGAAATTGCATGGACCCTTCGAGGGCGTGCAAGTGAACGGCTTGATCGGTTCCTTTCCTTGGGTTTCCTAAGAGGTTGTCAGGCTCAGGGGCGGATCCTTTTACTAATTCTTCTCGCCGAATCTTTGGAATGGAGAATAATCTCATCTCCCACCAAAATATAAACTAAACTGGAACAATGTCTAAACGCTACTAAACTTGTTATTATTGAGTAAACAATGTGTGTACAGCATATTGCTTTGAACAGAAATAAAATCTAAACTCTGACTCTTTTCTGAGTCAGAGTTTCTACATAAAGTCTGCACTAATCTCTCTCTATCAACATTCATTACATTACATGTATTACATGTTACATAACATAACATATTATCCTCCAACAACAACTTTTCTCTCCATATCAACTCTTTATTTATAGATGTTGAAGGGTTGTGACTGAAGTGATGTGTCCTTTGTGAAGAGTCGTGTCCGTTGTGAAAGGACGTCTTTATCCACTTGAACGAACGCGTTTCTTGGATTTCAACATGTGTAAAATGCATTTGGTAAATTTTCTGCACTTACCGAGGATAGGAATCCTCGGCCGTGAATGTTGTAGCATTAAGTTGAACGTTGGACGAAGGGGAGAAATGGCTAAACCACGCGTGTCGCGACCGCGGGTTGGGGATTCACTGTCGCGGCACGGTGAGTTTTCTCACTTCTTTGCTTTCGTTCGTGTCCTCGACTTGGTGCTTTCGATTTACGTCGTCTTTGACTCCTTTTGTAGGGTTTTTCTTCTGTTTTAGATCCTTTTTCGTTCCTATTTGGATTTTACCAAATATTTAGGTACCTTGCAAGAAAGAAAGATATTTGAGAGTAAAAGTAATCTAAACAGATATAAATAACACAAATTTGTAATAAAAATGATGTAAATATTAATGATATTTTAGGTATATTTTGGGCTTAACAAATCTCCACACTTAATCTTTTGCTAGTCCCGAGCAAAATTCCACTGAACTTATTCCTTAACTAATCTCTTTTTGAAAATAAAACATATATCTTTGCGTTTTCCTTTTTAAATTAGTTAAGCCGAAAAGACTAACTTCGCATGGCAAATTTATACGCAAAATATCAAACTAACTTAGTATAAATACGATATGTCATTCGTCTTGTATTTCAATGTTTAAATTGAAGTATTCGGGACGATGTAAGCACGCATGTTATTTAGTCTTTCATCTCAAGACATTTCAAAGCACCAAATTTCCTTTCCCAAACCTAAATTATTATATATGAGTATAAAGTTTAATTTATTTGCTTAGTTACGCCCGTGATAAGGGTGGTCTCGATCGTAACTTTATATGCATTTGTTTGTATTCGCTTAAGAGGTACCGACCATGCCATGGGTGGACGCAATCGTTACTTTAAACTTTAAACACGCTTAATTTTTTCTTATTTAAACGTTCCTTCCATACTTCGATTGTGATAAGGGTGGTCGCAACAGTGGCCAAAAGTACGCTTTACTTTTTTATTTCTTCCCTTTCATACCTCGACTGTGATAATTTTGGTCTCAATCATGGCCAAAAGTTAAGAATATGATTTATTGATTAATTAATATGAATTGGGAAAAAGAAAGTTAGTACATTCATCCTATATTGACTTAAAATTCAACATGTATTATGACTATAGTTTCCTTAAAAACTTCAATTGGTGTTAATGTAAGACAAAATCAAAACCGAGCTAAAAATTGTTAGTTCAATTTAATGCCTATAAACCTAATTGAAAATTTAAAATAAGATTTATTGTATCATGAATTTCATGATTATAAAATAGAGATTGAAAATAAAGAATTTATTACTTAAATACATTCACTCGAGACAATTTTTACTTAAAATAGTGTCGAAGATTTGTGAAAAATATTTTGAAAAATATTACTCGTATAGAAATATTTATTTCTATCGATAATGATAACCTAAAAATAATCATAAAAATTTTAACTTATGATTATTTGATAAATGTAAAAATGATATTTCATAAAAAATGTTAAATTTTTTGTTTCATTTGTTGCAATATATTTAAAAGTGTTGCAATATACGTTGCATTTTGTATTTTTGAAAACAAACAAGTGTTGCATACATTCATTCATTCATTTGCATATATTCGGTCATTCATTCGTTTGCATAAAAATGATATATGTATATATCTCCTCCCACACTTAAATTGGACCATGTCCTCATTGGTGCAAAATGGAGATAAAACATTAAAGAGAAAACAAACGGAAAGAAATGAAAGATATAGCAAAGAAAAACAAGATAAGGTAAAACCTAAGCATTCGGCGGGGAATCCGGAGGTGTTGGTGAAGTTTCCACATTTCGACGGCGGAAAAACGAAAGCATCTGATGCCGAGTCGATCTTTGCGCACGCCTCAAAGTATTGAGGTTGTCATTCATCACCATGTTGTTCTCCACCAAAGCATCAATTCTCAAATTCATTTGTCTATTATTGGCATTGATTTGGTTCAAAATTCTCCTTAAATCCACCGGATCATTATCTTGTGTTGCTTGGGTTTGTGGTGCACCTTCCGCTCCTTCCTCCGCACCTCCTTCTTCGGTACCGACATTTTGGGAACTAGAAGCACCTCCACCCATAGTTCCACGAAGATGAGCAATACGGGTAGCATAAGAAATAAAAACGGGAGGAGCCGCAGAAACCAATAAATGAGCCCACTCAAGAGCCGCAATGTCCAAAACCGGAACATATCCATGGTAGGTGGACATATCATAAGTTGCTAATTCATCCCGTGCTCCCAAAACAATAGCGGTGATGAAATTACCGAGAGGGACTTGAGTGGTGTGAGCCCTCGAAGCACGATACAAATTGTCAAATATCATTCCAATGCTATCAACCCTTAAACCCTTGAACAAACAATCCCAAACAAACAAATCCCGGACTTGAATTTTTGAACTCTCAACACGACCAAAAAGTGAAAAACTCAAATACTTGTGAAAGAAAAACACACAATTGTCCTTAATCAACTTGCTCGAAGTGTTTTTAGAGTCAAAAGAAGTTTGGTCGGAAAGAGTTTGCCAAAAAGAGTTATTGTCAAAATCCTGAGGCTTATCATAAAAATCACTAGTAGGGAAACCAAACATATTTCCCATAGCCTCATAATCTATGGTATAGGTAGTACCATTATTCCGAAAAGAAATTTCTGTCCTCTTTTTGTTCATCTTCAAAGTAACCAAAAACTCAACCACATACTCTTGAATTTGGGGAAAACGCATAGAAGCAAAAGTTTCCCATCCCAAAGTCTCAATAAAAGCAGTAATTTGTGTAGTGAAGTTCAACTTCCTTACCGAATCAAAGTCAAGAAACTGCATGTCCACGAACTTACGATTAGCGTTTGAAAAGTGCTTGAAACGTCCAACTTCTTCCTCAGAATGAATGTCGAAATAAGCCCCGCAACTAATCCTTAGGCAATTAGCCTCAGTGACAGCCGGCTTGTGTCCAACACGCTTTGCTCTAGGCATGGTTATGGTGTTTAGGGATTAGAGAAAAAGATGAAAAAAGATAAAAGCTTGAGGTTGAAGAAGAAGTAGAAGTGTTGTATAGAGACTTGAAGTTGAAAGGGTTAGGTGATTGAAAAGGGTAATGATGAAATTGGGAAGAGTAAAAGTAAGGTATTGGGAAGAGGTAAGAGTAGGGGATTGGTTAAAATTTGAGGTGATGTAAGGTTTGTGTAAGTAATAGGTATATATAGGGTTGAATAGGAAGATTAATAGGTAGAGTAGGAATAGGAAGAGGAATAGGTAGAGGTTGAATAGGAAAAGGTGGAAAAATAGGCCAAAAATCCGGACTAGGTGTTGCAGAATCACGCGTGTCGCGACCGAGGATGCGCATCCGCGGCCGCGAATCGCGTGTTTCAGCCAATTTTCCTTTGTATTTTGGAAAGATTTTTGCTGAAGTTACCGAGGATCGCACCATTCTCGGCCGCGGATCACGTCTGGCAGCGAATTGTTCTCTGAATTTTGAAGGAAAGTGCTGAAGTTACCGAGAATTCAATAATTCTCGGCCGCGGATCAGCCCTTGGTTACCCAAATTCTGCATATTAACTCTGTTTTGTGTAATTTCTTGAGAAATTATATCCTGAACTCCTTGAAAATGTAATCTGTACTTAAAAACATAAATGTAAAACATTAAATGATAAGGAAAACCAAAGGTTTGTCCTTATTAATGAAAAAAAACAAATGATATAATTAATTTAATGAAGATAAGAATAGCAAAGGTTATGAAAAAAAACATTAAGAAGTTAAATGAATCTATATTTAGTCATTTACATTTAATTTAGTCATGTACTTATTAATGTCTTATTTAATAGACTCATAAGATGTTAAATATAAACTGAGAATTATTGTCATCGATTAATTATCTCTGAGAAAATTTAAACAGACATAAAACCAGTACTCAGACGAAATAATAAAAAGAATGGATTTATTATAATTGCATGAAATAAAGATGAATTTAATTATAAACAAACAAACCTATTTACATACTATGTGAAAACAAAAATACTAAACAACACAAAGGCAAATTAAAATGTCATCCCGTTGAATTGTGGGCCAATCCTGAAAACATTTTTAACCAGGCCCGATAACGATCAATCTTCGCCTGCACGAAGATCTGTCTTTCTTCTGCAGAAAGAAATTGTGGGCCAATCCTAAAAACATTTTTAACCAGGCCCTCTTTTTCCATGTATTCATAATCCATAAATGGAAAGGGTTCTGGATCGGTCCACGGAACATCGACTAATCCTTTCGCTCCGAGTATAATGCCACAGATTATATTCCCATATCCCGTTGACTTTCTCCCTTTCAACCTAGAAGCGGCAACCAGACCGTCCATCAAAATCTTCGATGAATTCACGGTATTGCCTCGGAAGATGTCGCCTAAGACATACAGGTCTGTGTCTTGGACCATACTACTAGAAGTGCGTCGAAACAAACTGTGACACAAGAATTTATGTAAATAAACCATAGAATTGGATTTGATACTTTTATTGTAGGCTAGACTAGGATTGAAACGCCAAAAACCAGTTAGCATTCGCCAGATGTTTCTAGACGTCATATTTCTGCTAGGACGATGTGTGGATGTATTCCGTAGGGGAAAACCAAACCACGCATGTAACTCTGGGTAGCCAAATATGTAAGTTTTGCCGTCGTGGCGAAAACTAAGACGCATCCGACGTTTGTTAACAAAACATACAGAACAGAGAAATTCCAGAATCCAATCTCTAATTATTGGAAATTTCATATGAGCAAACTTAGTCCACCCCAATTTCTCCAAATAGCGATTCATATCGTCGCTTATTCCGAGTTCATCATTCAAGAACTCGTCCATATAGAACATCCCAACGGGTATTGTATATCGAAATTGATAATAACGGCGTCCCTCATCATGATTATATACCGGAAAGAAACAACCATAGCGTGCTGATAAGTCAGGACGTTTATTGTCTGAAACAGAAATCATGGTGTTTGAAAATAGGTAAGGAAGCAAAGTTCTCTGAACTTTGTTTATGGTTAATAAAGATATAAGAAAATCAGAGATTTATTCTGTCAGAGATGAAAAGAATGTAACAGAACTTTGATCCTCAATAACTTATTTATAAAATCATAGGATGAAAGGAGGTGTTGTTTTGATGCGAAAAGGTGATAATCAAACCTCCTAAAGATGAAGAAACTCAATTTTTCGTTTCTGAAAAGTTGTGTCTGCAGGAAAAGAAGAATACAGGTCTGATTCTGCAGGAATTCACCGTGTCGCGGCCGAGGATACTGAGCCGCGGTCGCGGCACGCTAAATTTTTTTTTTCCCGCTGATGTTACAGAGAATTCTGATTCTCGGCCGAGGATTTCAATCCTCGGTAAGTTCAGAAATTTTTATTTTCTCTTTTTTCCCTTAAAATTTTGAAATTCTGAATTCTCAACTGAGAATTCAGATTCTCTGTAAGTTCAGAATTTTATTTTTTTTGTCAAACTTAGAACATGACTTAAATAAATTTTTATTGATTTAAAACTCGAAAAACTAAAAATTAAAAAATCATAAACAAATGTAAATTAAATTTAAAATAAGTAAAGATGAAAATAAAACAACAAACAAGACTAAAAATAAACAACAAAAGGTTTGAAAACTTACCTGGAGATAATTTCAATTTGGAATCAAAAATTAGAATTGCATCCCAAATCTTTGAAATTATTTTTATATTTTTGTTTCTTTTGGATTTTTTATTTTTTTGGTATTTTCTTTTTTTTTAGGCCTTTTTTTTAGCGTTTTCTCAAATTAAGGATCTAATGATTTCGGTTGAATGCCCGAACTTCTGGTTCTGCGCATGAACAAAAACTACGCACATGAACCGAAACTTTCAAAACTATATTAAAAGTATACAATTTCTTCCTGGCGGATAAGATAATTTCATCCTACTCTTGATATATCTTTCTTTGATTAGCTATTTCTTAGAGAGATAAATGTAGGTGTTTTAAGGGAATGATAAAAAGGAAATTATTTGGGTTTAGTGTAGGAATTGAATACATTTCTTAACAAAGAGATATGATATTTTGGTGAAGGGTTAAGTGTATAGAAAAGGGGTAAAGGTGTTTGGGAAAAGGTAAATTTTTTATGGAAATAATTATATGTCACGTCTGACATCCTGTTTCAAAAATTCTTCTTCTCCTTCTGATGTATTTGCATGCTGAATTTCTTTTCTGTAGACTCCTTCTGTAAATTTTAGTGATTATCAAATCTCCAGTTTATTGTTGAAAAGACTTGGATTTTTATATCTGCAAACATCTAATTGCAAACGTTAAATAACAACGAGGATTTAGTCCTAGTGACCATCCTCAAAAACTAAATAAAAACTATAAAAATAAATAAATAGATATGTAAACCAAAGTTCGAAATAAAACACGAATAATATAAATTTTTGTTAAAAATTTGGCGTTCCCCGGCAACGGCGCCAAAAACTTGTTGAGCGATTTCCGCAAGTGCACGGTTTCGCTTGTAGTAATAAAAATATCGATCCCACAGAGAACGCTTTTTAACGAAAACTTATATTAATTTAGTTTAAATACGACTTAAGGTTTATTAAATAGATAAACATTATTTGAAATTGGATTTGGTTTTGAAATTGCTAGAAATAGAATTAGATTAGAGTATTTAGATGTTAGAAATTATTTATGATTTAAAAGTTAATTTGCAAGACAGGAACGTTTAGAACTTTTAGAAAAAACAAATAAATGTATTCGTTTGCATTAAGCAAAGAAAACAACTTTAAACTTTGTATTAATTATAATGATGAAATAAATGACGGAACCTCTAATTAATTGGCTTTGAACGCGACAAAACCCTTTCGGGATAGTTGCCCTTACTCAAATTAAAACTCTTTCGAGATGATAATTTGCCTAAGTGTTCAACAAAGTTTCCTTGTAATGATTTTGAATTCAACTGCGTATTAATGAAAACACCAGCCTCACTTATATTGGATTGGTTACCATAAGTGTTGCATAACGATTTGTCGAATAGAACGGACTTTATTAGATGAAATATAAATTGATACAAGTTTACAGAGTGAAATCGCATGGACCCTTCGAGGGCGTGCAAGTGAACGGCTTGATCGGTTCCTTTCCTTGGGTTTTCTAAGAGGTTGTCAGGCTCAGGGGCGGATCCTTTTACTAATTCTTCTCGCCGAATCTTTGGAATGGAGAATAATCTCATCTCCCACCAAAATGTAAACTAAACTGGAACAATGTCTAAACGCTACTAAACTTGTTATTATTGAGTAAGCAATGTGTGTACAGCATATTGCTTTGAACAGAAATAAAATCTAAACTCTGACTCTTTTCTGAGTCAGAGTTTCTACATAAACTCTGCACTAATCTCTCTCTATCAACATTCATTACATTACATGTATTACATGTTACATAACATAACATATTATCCTCCAACAACAACTTTTCTCTCCATATCAACTCTTTATTTATAGATGTTGAAGGGTTGTGACTGAAGTGATGTGTCCTTTGTGAAGAGTCGTGTCCGTTGTGAAAGGACGTCTTTATCCACTTGAACGAACGCGTTTCTTGGATTTCAACATGTGTAAAATGCATTTGGTAAATTTTCTGCACTTACCGAGGATAGGAATCCTCGGCCGTGAATGTCGTAGCATTAAGTTGAACGTTGGACGAAGGGGAGAAATGGCTAAACCACGCGTGTCGCGACCGCGGGTTGGGGATTCACTGTCGCGGCACGGTGAGTTTTCTCACTTCTTTGCTTTCGTTCGTGTCCTCGACTTGGTGCTTTCGATTTACATCGTCTTTGACTCCTTTTGTAGGGTTTTTCTTCTGTTTTAGATCCTTTTTCGTTCCTATTTGGATTTTACCAAATATTTAGGTACCTTACAAGAAAGAAAGACATTTGAGAGTAAAAGTAATCTAAACAGATATAAATAACACAAATTTGTAATAAAAATGATGTAAATATTAATGATATTTTAGGTATATTTTGGGCTTAACACTGGACAATTACATAGATCCGATGAAACGTTGTTCATTAGGATTGGGGATCCGATTTGAGATAACAGGATGGGTAGATTCATCCTTGTCACATGTTCATCTCATTGGTATTAATAGGTATAACTAATCCTCAGACTCAAAGGAATATTAATTGGTATTCTGGATTACGGAATGTGATGCTTTGACTCTGGTGTAACACGATCCTTAACAGAGATGACTCTGGGGTGTGAACAGTAGACGTTGGGTATCACAGTAAGTAATTGCGGAGTCGTTATATATTGGATTGAGCATTTATCACTCCCGATAAATGGGAGATACATCCATGGATCGCTTGTGGAAGACTCGACTCTAAATCCTTGCAAGGTGATAGCTTAAGAGTAAGAAATACAGATTTCACTTAACCTATCTTTTTGAGTTGACTCGGCTTGTACAAGTAAAACGAACGTCTCGCTATATGTGACTTGACATCACCCATAGTCATAAGATTCAGTTCAAGGATGTAGTTGATAAAGGATCGAATTATACTGTAACTAATACGGAAAGGTTAACAACAGAATCAACATGTCTTCTTATAGCTCTGGGGGAATGATTACGGACTTGCTAATCACATACTCTGTACATCATTCCGTTATGCAAAGATTAAATATAATTCTTTGAAAATTAATTTAATAACGTTGCATACGGCTAGAAGCAATAAGAACCTAATGGATCACACATAAGACTTGGAACCTAAAAGAGAGATAGATGTTAATTAATTGATAGAAGCCCAATTGAGCCCACTAAGGCCCATGGACATAAGGGGGTCGAAATTCATGTAGTAATATACATGAATAATTAATTTGATTTTGTTAATCCTAATTAGATTAGGAATATGAATTAAATTAATTAAGAGATAATTAAGTTAGGAGTTTTAATTAGATTAATATACTCCTATTATTATCCAATAAGGTTATTATTATTATCCTTAATATATTAGATATATAGTGAGATAATAATTAGGAATTCTATTCCGAATGGAATTCCTATTCAGTAACCTAATTCTATCTAACTAGGGATTAGATACAAGAGATTATAAATACCCCTTCCATTGAGATTTTCGAAATCCAAGCAAGCCATACCCTACTTGTGATTTTCGAAATTCACCTAGTCCAAGAGAGAGAAAATTCGACACCCCTAGTTTGAGGACGAGATTTCTCTACGGCTTCGTTTGATCAATTAATTTTCATCTATTTCTTTTATCCTTGATCTTGTGTTAATTAGTTAGAGGCAATCTACTTTGGTTGTTATTCAACGGTTGATACTAAATTAATCTTCCCGTGTTTTATTTCGTGTTTGGGAACTCGAAGAAGAAAAACAAACAAAAGGGAGAAATTCGTTTTACTACTCCTACATCAGGTCAGTTCACGATTTCGCAGATTCCCGGAGATTGAACCGTCGGATCGTCGCGATGTTTGAACAGAAGCTTCTAGACATATTCTTCCACGTTTCCACCGAAGGGATTGTCGTTCGGAGGTCTGGAAGGTCTGTTTCGGATAGGGGCAGATTGGTAGACAGTTTCTATCTCTTTTGAAGTTGTGGGCACTTCGTTTGCAACGGTAGATAGAACTTCTAAAAAGTATTTCTTCTTATACCTCTTTATATGAAATAACGGTTAACGGATCTTGTGGTTAAATGGAAATAGGTTAAAAAATTTATATTTCCGCTGCTATACCTTAGCCTAATTTCCTACAGTTGCGGATTGTCAGTTATCAAGTTTGAATATGTATGGTCACCCATATACGTGGGAAGTAGGGAGAAACACGAATCGCTGGATTGAGGAGCGACTTGATCGTGCTTTGGTTAATCCGGCTTGGAAGGAACGGTTTGCAGATTCGAAATTACACAATCTGAACACAATAGCATCAGATCATTCAGCCCTATTTGTTGAAATAAGAACATGGATACCAATCAAAGGAACTAAACATTTTCGCTTTGAAAACGGTTGGTTACGTGAACAAAATTGTGGCGAGGTAATTAAATCGATATGGGAAAAACTGGGTACTGCAGATTTACAGACCAAAATCAATGCCTGTCAGGAAGCGCTACAAACATGGAGCCGAAAATTGGCACTGAATTTCCAAACTGAGATTGACAGATGGCGACGTCAAATGGAAAGGTATCGGGGCAGTAGGGATCGGTATGGAGTTGAACAATATAGAATCGCATCAAAGGAATATGATAGAGTGATTCAACAACAGGCCGATTTCTGGCAACAGAGAGCAAAGTTATTTTGGTTACAGGGAGGAGATACAAATTCCAAATATTTTCATTTATATGCTTCATCAAGACAGAAACGAAATAACTTCACTCAACTACGTGATGATAATGGTGAATGGAGGGGATGGAATACCGGAATGCCGCAACTGCTCAGCGATTATTATAGTGATATTTTCACCTCTCGGGGCTGTTCAGACACCTCAATTCTCCCACTAATCTCGTGTAAGGTTACTAGGATGGATAATGAAACCCTTACTGCAATAATTACTGAGGAGGAGATTAAAGCAACCTGTTTTCCATGCATCCAGACAAAAGCCCAAGGCCTGATGGGTTGAATCCGGCCTTCTATCAATACTTCTGGGGGATAATCGGGAATGATGTAGTCAAAACTTGTCGGATGATACTACAAAATACACACATGCCAATGCCGATGAATGATACTTTAATTGTTCTAATACCAAAAAAGCGGCTATTGACAAGGTAACTGATTTACGCCCTATCGCTCTATGTAATGTTGTTGTTCGGATTCTTTCTAAGGTTCTTGCAAATCGCTTGAAATAAGTTTTGCCTAAACTAATTTCAGAATTTCAAAGCGCTTTTTTATCTAATCAATTGATTACTGATAACATCATTGTGGCATATGAAGTAATACATAAGTTGAAAGGCATGAGACAAGGGAAGCATGGTATGACTGCCCTTAAATTAGATATGAGTAAGGCTTATGACAGGATAGAATGGAAATTCTTACAGAATATGCTGGAAAAAATGGGTTTTTGTACAGAATGGATTAATTGGATAATGATGTGTGTCAGCTCAGTTAGATATACTATTACTCATAGCGGTAATGAGATTGGGCCAATTATACCTTCAAGAGGTATGCGCCAAGGGGATCCTTTGTCTCCTTTTCTATTCTTGGTTTGCACTGAAGGTCTATCCGCACTTATCCAGGCAAAAGAAAATCTAGGCGAGCTTCATGGATGTCGAATTGCTAGCACTGCACCGTCAATATCTCACTTATTCTTTGGTGATGATAGTTATCTGTTCTTCCGTGCAAATTCTCAGGAAGCTTCTGTTATATAAGGAATTCTCCAAGTCTATAAATCTGCATCAGGTCAAAAGGTTAATTTTGATAAATCTACACTCTTTTTCAGTCAGAATTCAAGTTCTACGGAGAGAGGAATAGTATCTTCAATTCTTGGAGTGAAGGAAGTAACGGATATGGGTTGCTACCTGGGTGCACCAATATCAGTTGGCAAAGGCAAACTACGAGTCTTTAAATACTTGACAGAACGGATATGGAACAAAATCAATGGATGGAAAGAAAAATTTCTTTCTCATGCAGGCAAAGAAGTCTTAATTAAATCCGTCCTGCAATCTATTCCGGCTTATACTATGAGTGTCTTCTTAATGCCAATAACAACATGCTTAGATATTAACCGTATGCTCAACAAATTCTGGTGGCAATCGTCTGGCACAACACAATCTGGTATTCACTGGCAGCGGTGGGAAGTACTATGTAGGCCTAAATGCAATGGTGGAATGGGGTTCAGGAACTTACACACGTTTAACTTAGCCTTGTTAGCCAAACAGGGTTGGCGAATATTACAATACCCACATTCTTTGGTTGCACGACTGTTATAGGCTAGATATTATCCTAGAGCTTCTTTTTTATCAGAAGATTATGGTCATAATCCATCGTATGTATGGCGAAGCATCATCGCAGGCCGTGAACTGCTCCGTAAAGGAATCCGATGCAAGGTCGGGAATGGTAGATCGATAAATATATGGATGGACCCATGTATACCAGATCCAACGCACCAGACTCCAACAAGTTTAATCCCCATTTCTGATCCACCAGAAACGGTACACAGTTTATTGCTCAACACGGGACAATGGAATCAAATGCTTCTTACTCGGCATTTTAATGAAAGCGACATGCAATTGATTACGTCTATTCCGCGAAGAAATATGGCCCGATCAGATGGTTGGTATTGGATGTTTAATAAAAACGGAATGTACACAGTTAGTAGTGGTTATCATATCAGTAATCCTTCACTCACTACCACACCACAGCCAGTAGATTGGAATATATGTTGGGCATTGACAGTACCTCCGCGAGTAAGAAACTGTATATGGCGTTTTTTTCACTAATACGCTTCCTACGATTTCTAATCTGAATCGCAGGCATTGTGCGATTGATAACATCTGTAATTAATGTCAATCAATTGGTGAAGACGACGAACATGTATTTCTTCAGTGTCCAGTTGTATCGGATACATGGAGGCTATTCTTTGGAGATGATCGTATGAACAGAGTGGGATCAATACGGATCTGGCTGGCCACAGAAGTGAACAGATTGAATAAACCGACAGTTGAAAGAATAGCAATGGTGTTCTGGTCTTTATGGAGAGCACGTAATGTTTATGTTCGGGAAAGAAAGATCACAACCCCAAGTCGTATCATAAGCGAAGCTTGATAGGAATTGGAAGGTTGGCAGAATGCGCAAATCAGTCGAACAGTATCAACGAGATGTCCAACAGCAGCGAATACGTCCTGGCAATGACCACCTGAGAATCAATGGTACTGTAATGTCGATGCAGGTGTCAGTAAGGAGAAGGATTTTTGTTCATTTGGCTTCTTACTCAGAAATCATCAAGGGCAATGTGAATATGTAATGCATGGTGCAATTGAGGGGCATTTTGAACCAATTTTAGCTGAGGCTATGGCTGTACGTGAAGCTTTGTCTTGGTTGAAATCAATTCCGCAGAGATGAGTTACAATACAAACCGACTGTTTATCAGTTGTTATGGCAATCACACAACCATCGGTGCAATTTTCTTATTCATCTGATATTATTCATGATTGTCTTTCTATTATGCAAGATTTAGATTATATAGCTATCTCTTTTGTTAGACGTTCAGCGAACCAGGCCGCTCATACACTAGCTAGGGCAGTCGGGTCTATGTCTGTACGTAGTGAGTGGGACAGTCCTCCCGCTTTTCTGCTTAATGTTCTTTGTTCTGATTTAAGTTTAATATAAAGTTCTTTAGTTTCAAAAAAAAAAAATATATCCAACATAATCCAAATTGCTTGTTAAGAATAATAAGTTCGAATGAAGAGCGTACAAGTCTAATAAGTCCATTTTTTAAGTTAGATGTAAGCATGATAAGACATGTAAATGGCGGGCTAGAGGTAGTGTGATACAAAATTCTGATATGTTCGGGCTCCAAAGAATGAATGAAATAAACAAACATATATGTGCTAGAGATCAAATGTTACCACATCATAAGTAAACGGCGAAACGAGTTTCTTGTATACTACTTGTGGATAAGTTTGATTGAGGATAGAGTGTATCGGGCAAATGACATTGTTAAAGATTTTGAGAAAGTGTATAAAACCAACATGTCTTACATCCAAGATTGGAGAGCAGGATGTTGGGCTTTAGAAGATGTTGGGGGTTCACCAGACGATTTATATATGTTGTTATTGGACTACTGCGAGATCTTGAAAAAATACAATCCATGTACATATGTGACCTGTAATTTGGGTTAACATAGTGTTTTTAAAAGGTAAATATCCCGGCCAGTTGTACATTGCAGTTGGCAAAGATGATAATAACCAGATTTATCAACTCCTTTAATTTGATCTTTCGACAAATTGCTCTTTACATTTTTCATCACATCGGTGTCAACCCTCACTATTATTGATGCCTTTTTATTCAAGCTGAAGGGGTACTTGAATTTAATGTCATTCACACTATCATTAAGAGCTACTCTCTTCCTCTTATTGGAACCCGTCTTAGCATCATCAACCTTCACAAAAAATGACTAATTTTAGGGAAACAATTAAAGAAGACCACTTCGCAGTACCTAATGGACACTTCGTAATGTGAAGTAACTCATATGTATTATAGTTCGCAGTTGAGTGAAACTATGAAACAGGAGTAAAACTGCGACTCCGCAGTTTATTTAATAGCTTCGCAGTCTGTGAAGCCGCGAAGGAACAAATCACCTTCGTGGTTATGAACTTGTTCCGCGGTTGAAGCAAACCGCTATGATTTTGCTTCGCAGTTTTTGACAACTCCGGAACAAAGTCATAACTATGAAGTGACGTTCGGGTTAAATAACACTCATTACGCAAATATAAGGTCATTTTTCAGTTACATTGCGAAAAATATACCTAAAAAATAACACTCGTGCAAACCATGACACCAAAAAATGATAAAACGACTAAAATTCTAAACCAAAATCGCAAAAAAAACGCAAAACGAGCAAACAAAACCCTATAAATGTGTTTATGAAAAAATTACCTTTCAAAACAAAGCGAGAATATCTACTATTAATACTTTAAACCTAGAAACATCACAAACTGATTTTTATAAACTAAAAATTTCTATCATTTGGACGAATTAAAATAGGGAGAATTACTAAACTAGCCCCTTTTAAGGGGTTAGTTTATATTTCTAGCTCCTTTCAAAAAAAAATTCCAAAACTAACATATTTGAACAAATTCTTCCATCTTTGTCCTCATTATTCGTAAACAGAACTTCATCTCTCTAACGTATCAAACGCTGCGATAGGAAGAGAAGGAAGAACGAGAAGCGACGGCGGCACACTCAAAGAGGTGGAGAAGCGAATGATGAGGAGAAAGAAGGAGAAGCGAATGGCGGCGATAGGAAGAGGAGGAGAAGAAGGCGAACAACGAACAGAAGAGGAGGAGAAGAAGGCGAACAACAAACAGAAGAGGAGGAAGAATGCGACCCCTTTTCCGGCAATCTCGTCGCAATATATATTGTTTCTCTTCCTTTTTCATGTTTTTACTGGTCGTGCGAATCCCAAAAACAGTGGCATTGTTATCTGAAAATGCATTTTGGTTGGAATATCAGTTTCATATTTTTCTCCGACAGTGTCGATATCTCTTCCTCTTCCGTTCGCCGTTCGCCTTCTTCGCCTCCTCTTCCTATCACCGCCATTCGCTTCTCCTTCTTTCTCCTCGCCGTTCGCTTCTCCTCCTCTTCCTATCACCGTCTTTCGCTTCTCCACCTCTTTGAGTGTGCCGCTGTCGCTTCTCGTTCTTCATTCTCTTCCTATCGCAGCGTTTGATACGTTAGAGAGATGAAGTTCTGTTTAGAAAGAAGATGAGGGCAAAAATGGAAGTTATCTGTTGAAAAATGTTAATTTTGTAAAATTTTTTGAAAGAGGCTAGAAATGTAAACTAATTTAATAATTCTCCCATTAAAATAATAGAAAAATGAAGGTTTGGTTTGGTGAGTTAATTTTTTTTTTTTAGCAGGAGGACAGGACTAAAATAATAAATAAACAAATAAAATTTAATGTTACATGAGCTGCGGAAAAATAAAATAAAATAAATTGTCCATATAAAATAGATTGACTTTAATCCCTGATTATCTGTTTGCGTCATTAATGACGACCATTTTGTTTTACGAGCATATTATCAAATATCAAATACTCCTATGTTTCTTCCCTTAGATTAATAGTTTACCATTATTTTTTAGATAAGAAAATTATTGAGTATTTTATCTTTTTCTAAATAAAATTGTTATTATCAAATCACTTTTTGTATTCTAATCTCAATGAAATAGAGAACATGTAGATTTTTTTATAAGAAAAAACTGAACTTTATTCTAAACTTAGGGAATCATCTCGATTAAGGCTACTTCCAATGAATATAAGGAAAGAATCATGAATAAAAGAATTAACATAGGAACGAGCATTTCGTACTAATAGATGGACCACTTCGTTCGCTAAATAAAAATCACAAAAAAACTAGGGTGGTTACTAAGTAAGGACCTCACATCACTAATGATATTACCAAATTCCGTGAGATCCCTACGCTTTGTCAAAATGTAATCGATGATTAAATTCTTAATATAAGAAATGATAAAAATTTATCAAAAAAATAAAATAAAATTAAACTCTTAACGTTTTTAATGTTGAATAATTTTATATCCAGAAAACGATATTATTTGTTTTTAACTGTTTAGATGTTTAGAATGTTAAAAATAAATTTGAATCATAAGAAATGATTTTTTTTTTTTTTGTCATACTTAAATATGTAGAAAGTGAGTATAGGCGAAACCATCTATTTCCATAAAGGGTGAACGATAGAGGATACATAGTGCTTTTTACCTCGGTCTTTAGACGAAGGCAAATTTTTTGTTATCAGAAACACTTGTATCAACGTATAAATTTGAAACCATTTCATCATATAAATTTAAAATGGTTTCAGATTGGAAACATTAAAAATAAAATTTTAATATTTCTTATACTCCTATTAGTATTATGTATGCATTTCTCCAAAAGAAAAAAAATTAACAATATTAAAAGTAAATTTGACATTATCTCAATAAAATAAATGAACTGTAAGCAAAATAAAAACAAGTCATTTTTTTTTGAAGCAACAAGTCAATTTTTTTTTTTAATTAAGGTGGATGTATAATCATTTAGTATGTTTTTTCAACTGAGTATGACATATAGCCATTCCAGTTGTTTATTAATATTTTTGGACTAATTGTTATTCATGTATATTAGATTTATTTATGGGTAAATAATTTATTTGTCCCCTAGTTTTTACCTAACACACTGTTTAGTCCCCCTATTTTGAAAAACACATTTTAAGGTCCCTATCTTTTGCCAATATTAACCTTATAGTCCTTTTATCTATTTTTTTAGATTTTAAACCGAACATATCTTAGCTTTTAAGACAACCACAGTATAATACAAGTTGATAATATTACACTGTTATTTGATATATATCTGTTTATACTAAAATATAACGATTACGAGTCTAAAAAAACTAGACAAAAGGACCAAAGGGTTAATATTGGCAAACTTTAGGGACCTTATAATGTGTTTTTCAAAATAGAGGGACTAAACAGTGTGTTAGGTAAAAAGTAAGGGACTAATAAATTATTTACCCTTTATTTATACATTTAGGGACAAGAGCTAACATTTCTGGTGCAAACGTATAAAATGGTTACAATTTAATTCAAGTAAAATTTGCATTTTACAAAATTTGAAAAAACTAATTTAACTGTTATTTAACTATTAAACAAAATATTCAAAATATCAACTATATTTAAGGTATTTAATGTGTTAATGATGCAGTTAAAAATTGGCTTGCAAGTTTTTGGAACAATTTGATAAATTTTAATTCAATGGCAGTATTATAATTTCTGAGTCTTTTTGAGTTTCACTTTTTGCATTTTTTAAGCCTAATTTGGGTGGAAACAGATCATCCAACAAGAATCACGTCTTTATAGTGAGGTTGGTGTTTATTGGCCAAATTTATTCGTTGCCTCCGAAAATACGATTACTTTTTTTATTTTGGGTATTTTTGTAATTTTCTAGCTAATCTTTTTGCATTGTAAAGTCTTTTCAGATTCCGTAGGAAACAATTATTTTGCTATTTAAGAAGCATTTTACAGATGTAAGAGACAACTTTTGATATTCAATAATACTATTTTGTATTTTCCAGAATTTTCCGAGTTTTAAAGGTTGATTAACGGGTATTCATGCGCGAATCAATGCTCGATGTTTGTGATATTCGTGTTGCATCAGTTGGTATCAGAGCTAAAGCTTCCTTCCAACCATACCGCCTAAGGAGGTATTGGCAGTAAGATCGTCATGTCCATCATAATGGACGGGCTAACAGTTATTCTTTTGTGTTTGGTGATGCTAAAACTATGTTGGTTCCTAATAAGTCTGTCGAGAAACCTACAACAGGGGAAAATAAAAAATCTTTTATCAATGGCCCGATTTGTAGAGGAGATTCAAGAATCAGAGGTAATATATGTGTTGGTCGAAAGAGAGATCTCACAAAACACTCTCGTTCCACAAGAAGCCTCGCTTTGGTTTAAGAATTTCAGGATGTATTTCCCAGAGAACTTCTTGATGGTTTACTTCCGTTATTGGGATATCCAACATTATATTGATTTGGAGCTAAAGGCGGCCCTCCCTAGTTGTGCACACTACCGGGCGAGCCCCGGGGAACATGGGGAGTTGCGTAGACAAGTAGAAGAGTTAGTGGCAAAGGGGTATGTTCATGAAAGTCTGAGCCCGTGTGTAGTTCCAGTCTTGTTAACACCAAAAAGGATGCACCTGGTGTATGTGCATTGATAGCAGAGCCATAAATAAAATTACTGTTAGTGTTGATTTGGTAGATCGTAAGCAACATTTGAGGGAGGTTGTGACCGTGTTGAGGCGAGACATATTTTATGCCACAATCTAGAAGGGAATATTTTTGGCCCCTAATGTGTTGTTTCTAGGATATGTTGTCTCTCGTGATGGATTGCAGATTGATGAATCCAAGGTGGAAGCAGTTTGATAATGTCCATTGCCGAGAACTCTCATGGAGGTACATAGTTTCCATGGGTTAGCGACATTCAATCAATGATTCATTCCTCACTTCAGCAGTATCATGGCACCAACCACAAATTGTATGCAGGGTGGGAAGTTTGTTTAGACAGATGAAGCCACACAAGCGTTTCACTAAATCAAAATGCGCTTAATGTCCGCTCCGATCCTAGTGCTTTCAGATTTTTCACAACCTTTTGATTTACATACTAATGCTTCTAAGATTGGTATTGGTGTTGTGCTTAGTCAAAATGGCAGACCAGTGGCTTATTTCAGTCAGAAATTATCCATTCCAAAACTTCGGTACAATAATTCTGATCTGGAATTTTATGTTGTTTATGCAATTTGTCAAATATCGGTGCCACTATCTTTTCCACCACTATCTTTTCCAGTGGGAGTTTGTATTATATATAGATCATGAGGCTTTAAAACATATGCGTAGACAAGATAAAATGGCTCCTCGCCATGCTTGTTGGGACTCATATTTGCAGCGTTTCACATCTGTAGTAAAGCATAAGGTGAGAATGAGTAATCGGGTTGCAGATGCTCTAAGTCGTATGAGTAATTTCTTGACTACCCTGTGGGTACAGGTACATGATTTTGACTTTTTTCATAGTTTATTTGCTACTGATACATACTTTGCTGGTATTTTACAAAAGGGTTCGAGCAAGTGAACCCACAGATTTTTTCGCTCATGATGGGTTTCTGTTTCGTGGCAATCAGTTCTGTATTTTGGATTGTAGTACACATGTGAAGATAATCCAAGAACTTCATTGTGAGGGACATGTGGGACGTGGCAGAACCCTACAGTTGATTCAAGCTTCATACTTTTGGCCTTCGCGGCGTGAGGAAGTAGACCGCTATGTGAAACATTGTCGCATTTGTCAATTGTATAAAGGTACAACTAGTAACGCGGGTTTGTACATGCCACTGCCTATTCCTTCACAGCATTGGGTCGACATTAGCATGGATTTTGTTCTCGGGTTGCTACGTACACAATATGGTAACGATTCTATTTTTGTTGTTGTTGATCGTTTTTCAAAGATGTTTTATTTTATCCCTTGTAAGAAGACCACTAATGCTATCAAGGTAGCCTTTTTGTTCTTTTGTGATGTTTATCGCCTCCATGGGCTGCTTGAATCAATTGTGTTAGATCACGACACTTGTTTCCTTAGCCATTTTTGGCATAGTTTATGGAAAATGTGGGGAACCCAATTGAAGTTCACTAGTGCTTATCACCTATAAACGAATGGACAAACTAAGGCGGTGAATCGTTCATTTGGTAATCTGTTACGGTGTTTGGTCGACGATCATTTGAAGAGTTGGCATCAGAAGTTGTTTCAGACTGAGTTCGCATATAATCATGTTGTTAACCACAACTCGAGTTTTGGTCCATTCTAGATTGTTTATTCGTTTGTGCCTAAGGGTCATTTGGACTTATTGACTGTGCTTGACCGTACTTTTCTCCATAGGAAGGCTGTTGATTTTGTTATGGGTTTGCAATCTGTTCATGCTGCTGTTTGTGGTAACTTGAAGGAATCTGCTGCTAAATACAAACAGGCTGCTGGCAAGAAACACCGTCATCTGGAATTTGAGGTGGGCGACTTTGTGTTGGTTGTTCTCACCAAGGATTTTTTTTTTCTTCCAGTGAGTACAACCAGTTGAGTTCCCGAAAAATTGGACTTGTCGAGATTCTGGAGAAGATTAATCCACATGCCTATCGGCTCAAGTTCTCAAATCACATTCGCACTATTGATGTATTCAATGTGAATCATCTTGTTCCATATATAGGTGATTCTGATGATGATGATGACAATTCAAGGATGAATTCTTTTCACCTAGGAGAGGATGATGCGGCTGAAGAACTAGTTTGCAAGTTCTTAGAAAAATTTGATCAATTTTAATTTAGTGGTAGTTTTGTAATTTTTGAGTCTTCTTGAGTTGGTGTTGTTTGCATTTTTGGATGGAAATGGGTCATCCAACAAGAATCACTAGTGATGTTGGTGTTTTTTTGGCCAAATTCATTCATTTAGGCCTCCGAAAATGCAATTTACTACTTTTTTTTTGTTTTTAAAAATTTTGTAGCTAATGTTTTCATATTCAATAGTCTTTTCAGATTATAGTCTTTTCAGATTCATTTTGTTATTTAAGAAGCATTTTACAGATGTAAGAGACAACTTTTGATATTTAATAACACTATTTGGTATTCTCATAATTCTCTGAATTTCGAAGGTTGATTATGCGTCAGTCACTATCACAGTTATGAAAAACCTTTTAAAATGTTAAAAACTAATTTTGTCACGTATAAATTAATCACAAACAAAAAATATGTTAAAATTTCTAAAATGTTTACTATATTACTAATATAGGTTAAAAAAACCAATATAAAATATATAAAATCGTTCTAGTTTATCGATAAAGCTATTTGAAATGATTGATGTGAGAATTCTATACAGTTAAAGTTTTTTCACATTTTGTAAAATGTATAGCTTATATGAAAACATTAAAACTAAATTTACTTCATTCTAAATCTGTAATCGTTTAAAAGATTGAAGCGAAATTTTATCCGTGTTATCCGTATTGTTTATATAATAGTATATTGTAATCAAAGAAAGGCAGAGGCATTGGAATTGAAAACATAAACATTTTGTAATAATTGCTGTCTAGGGTTTCAAGTTCCGATTAATGTAACCTCAAAGTCAAGGTAAAAATAAAATGTATATGGAGTGGTTTTGTCATTTTATGTGTGTACATGAATATGAATGTGAGGTTCTTTGTCTTTATTCACAATAATTATTTAATAATCATCAATCTGTCCCCTAAATTGGATTCTCTTTGTTCTTATTATACACTCTACATGCCCACCTCTCTGCTTTTGTCGCTGCATTTTTTTTTTCTTTTTCTTCTCTCTCTATGTATAAATCAATCTTAACCACAAACTAAAATAACAAAAAATAGAAAGATATATGTTTAGTTATTTATTTATTTGTAGTGTAAAGATCTTATATTTCCATGAATTTTTTTATTTAGAAGTTCATTGCAATCAACATAGAAACTATCCAAACTGTGTTTTTGCAGAAATAGAAGAAACGAATTTGAAGACGTATGAGTCAGAAATCAAATCAAAATAAATATTATTAATATAAAATAGTATAAAATCAGATTTTAATTTTTATTTATAATTATAAAAATTGTTTTTATATATTTTATTTTAAATTTTCAAATATTAGAATATCATAATTTTTTTTTGTCAAATTTTCAGATAACCAGTTGTAGAAAAAAAAAACAAATTTAAAAATAACCATGAAATTTGATATTTAAATAATTGTTTAATAGTTTGAGACACTCGTAAATAATTGGTTAATCTTGACTATTGTGTAATTTATGTTAGAAAACTTGGGGATCACAAACATAAAATAGGGACGTGATTAATCACTGTCCTTAAAGAAATACTAGCCCCCACTATCAATTGCTATTGAGTTTCTGACTAAGTTTCCTTTGAGATTTCCCTAATATGAAATTAATGATAGCAATTTCATTAATTTCCCTATGAACGTATTTGAATAATTAAAACAGTAAGTGAAAAGGTGTGAAGGATTGAAGATATTTATAACCAAAAAGTTGGTTGCCAAACCGTTATAAAACTGTTTTATCTTTATCCAAAACACAGATGTCTCTAGACAATACAGATATCTCTATACAATACAGATGTCTCTAGACAATATAAAATACAGATTTCCTTCTTATTTTTTTCATGTGGAATTCCCACAACACTAATATTAAAGACTAATATACAACAATTTATCCAATAAAATAAAGGAAAATGTAAGGACAAAGGGGAAATAAAAGGTATACAATTTAGGGAGATTCACCTGATGATAATCAGATTAATCATGTAGAAAAAACAAACAAAAAAGACAATTGAGCATTTCTTTTTTTAGAAAAAGAGAGATAAGATTTGCTGCGATGTATTGATTTTAGTATTTCATCCTTTTAACAAGATATTTAAAATTTGTTGTAGTCTCTATTTCTTTTGGGTCCTCTGTTTATAGTCCTAAGTGTTGTACATATAAACATACAAATTCCTATCATTAATGTTAATTTAGTTTTTTTAAAAGAATCAATAATAAATATTTTTCCTTGATACACGCAATAACACACGTAACATTAAATGTTAGGTGCTGTTTGATAAAACTGAAAATTAAGTGCTGAAAAAAATAAGTACTAAATTTTAAGTGCTGAATATTATAAGTGCTGAAAATATTGAATGATTTAATTTTTTAAAAAATATTAGTTGATAATGTTTAACTTAAAATGATAAGTTAAATATTTTGACTTATCAAAATAAGTGGTTTTTAACTAATTTAAGTGGTGGAAAAACACTTGTTATCAAACGCACTTAAATTAAATAAGTGCTTAACATTTTAATTTAAACAATTAAGTGGTTTATCAAAAAAGGCCTTACTATTATATTTGGCGTTTCAATGTAAGGGTTAAAAATAGATAGACATTAAATGAGAATATTCCATATTCAATACTTATATTCTATTTTGGGGTAAATAAATAGTCATGACAATAGTTTTCGAAGGAATGCTGAGTTTATAAACTGCAAAATGTATTTTTATACTTTTCCCAAAAGATTATACTTCATTTGTTTTATATTAGATGTTTTTTTGGAGAGTTATATAAAAATTAAAGATATTAGAAAAAAGACTTTGATCCTGTTTGGTAAAGAGCATTATGGAGTAAAATTAGAAGTTTGAATCGCTTTTAGAGGTTTTGGCTACTCAAACCTCTGATAGCGGTGTCTGGTGAAGAGAGATTTCAAAAAGGGTATTGGGTTCAAAAAGCTCATTTTAGAAGCGTTTTCAATTAGCTTATTGTTCAATTTCTTTTCATGGACATTTTTACCCATAATTAATATTTTTTAATCCCAAATAAACGTTTTACCATGTCCTTATTTATCATTTTACACAAACAACTATTAGTAATCAGCTAAGTTTTACCAAACAAGTTTGCACAATCCGCTAGCCAAATCCGCTAACCAAAAATGTAATCAGCTAACAATTAATGTAATAAGCTAACAGCTAATTGCCAAACAGGACTTTTGTTGTCGCTTATTTATTATATAATAAGTCAATTATTTTAATTAATCTCCATAAACCCACGATTTATAACACACACAAGGTGACTTAATATGTATTGATCATATAATATGAAACAAGAAAAAATCTCTAGAAAGACATATAATATAAAAACAGAGGGATTATTATTTATCTTTTTAAATTTTTATTATCATTTTATTTAATATTTAATATAGCATTCTTAAACTAATATTGAATTATTATGTATCTTCATGATTTTTTGAAATTCTTTTATTTTATTCATAACTTTTATCAAGATACAAATTCCAAAGTTATAATTTTATACGACTCTACCCTAATTTTATAAAACCTATGCCACTAAATTAAAATTTTATAGATTTGCCATTGAATTTGTTTAAAAAGTTTCATTGGTCCCCTAAACTTTTAAAGTATTCCGATAGCTCACTGAACTTGCATAAAATATCCAGTTAGCTCTCTGAATTTACAAAAAAATATAATCAATTGATCACTCGGTTGCAAAAAAAAGTAAGTTAAATGCGAAAGATGTATTGCACGAGTCTTAAAAAAAGTAAAGCGACCAAAATCGGGATATACAGTTCTAATATTAGAGAAGATAAGTTTTGTAATTGAATAAGTAATAACTTCATTTTTAATCTATTTTTGAATTATGTAATAACATTTTAAGATGCATGGAATACATCTTCCACATTTAACTCTTTTTTTTTGCGACCGAGTGATCAATTGATTATTTTTTTGCAAGTTCAGGGGGCTAATTGAACATTTTATATAAAGTTCAGGGGGCTATCGGGATACTTTAAAAGTTTAGGGACTAATCAAGCTTTTTGGACAAATTCAGGGAACAAATGATGTATTAAGCCAATTTTATAATTATATAAAAACTAATAAATCAATTACTATACAGTAGAGATATTAAAATTATGATAAACAGAAAATAAAAGAAAATATACAATAGATTGATGGACAAGTTCATGAATCAATTTTAATATTCGCGAACGCAATCATGAGCAAGTTTAGTTCAGTTATTTTTTTAATAGTACTCCATTCGTTCCATTATATAAGTCATTCTAGGGTTTTTCACACAAATTAAGAAATAGAATTAATATAACGTCAAATTAATGAATTTACATTGGTTAACTAAAAAAATTCTCTTTGGTTTAAAAAAAAAAAATTCTCTCTTATGTAACGGTTGAAGAATAAACCTTGGAATGTTAAAAAACAGATGGACCAAGATAAAAATGTAATACTTGGACTAAAAAACTAAATTAAAAATTCTTGAAAAACTAGAACGATTTATATTTGGGAAAAAAAAACTCACTTACTAGAGTGACTTATAAAGTGGAACGAAATGAGTAGTATTAACTACTTTCTCTTTCTATTGTGACTTTCTCTCTTTAGAAAAGTTTTCAAAACTCAACAAATGTTTTCTAAATAAAAAACCAATATTTCTCTCATTAATGTCTCATGAGTGAATTCATGTCCTATTTATAAGAAAATATTCTCTAAACTCCAAAATATAATGGAATCCGATGAATAGGATCGCCCGACTCAAATAGGGGTGGGTGGCTCTATTCTCTGTCCGTCCTCCAATATGATTTTAATTGTTTTATGAAGTTTTTTGACGCTCCTCCATTCATATCCAAACATGCATCTAAACAATAATTTCTTGTGTCACTCGGTTTTAAATAGAGCCACAAACAAGCCGAAAACAATTTAGAAATCTCTAAAATAAAGTGTAAGTACTTATTCACGATGAATTAGAGGGGATGGAAACTTGGAGTTTTGAAAAATGATTCAAAAATTTCTGAGCTCATTCTCGCTCTAATCTGCAAAGGCAAACATAGTGCTTCAGAACTTCTCAGAAAAAATCAGAAAAATTTGAGAAAATCCACAAAAATATAACGTGGAGATATGGAGTGGTATCTCCTCAAAATAAAATATATAAAATTTTGATATCGCCTTCGGGATGGATTCCGAGTATGAAATTTTGTTAGGAACTTGGATTTTGGCATGTTTGATCAAATTGGTCACTAAGGTGTAGTTGAGTTAATAATAGAAACTGGGCGAAAATCCATGTTCACTACAGTCATGGCTACAAAAAGATCCAAACAAATCCATGTGTCCACTTCAAAAGGTTTTCTGGTAACAACTTCATCATTTTGCTATTATATGTTGATGATATGCTGATTGTGGGACAAAATGCTTCATTAAATTGTTAATTAAAGAAGCAATTGTTGGAGTCCTTTGATATGAAGAACTTGGAACCAGCACAACAAATTGTTCATGATAAAAACTTGAAAAATTTGTGGTTGTCACAAGAAAAGTATGTTGAACGGGTACTAAAACGTTTCAACATGTTGAATGTTAAACCAGTCAATATTCCAGTTGATGGTCATCTAAAGCTGGGTAAGGAGTCTTATCTTAGAACCAAAGAAGAGAAGGAAGATATGAGAAATATTTCATATTCCTTTCTAGTCGGAGTATCATGTATGTCATAGTTTGTACAAGACCATATATTGCACTTATCGTTCTCGTAAACAGATTCCTGTATAATCTAGGAAGCCACTAGTGGGAAGCTATCAAAAGAATTCTCAAATACTTGAAAGGGAGTTCTAAGACGTGCTTATGTTATGGAGGATCTGAACCAATCCTAAAAGACTTCGTTGATGCTGATATGGCACAAGACCTCAATTACAGAAGGTCAACTTCGGGTTATGTATTTACTTTTGCTTAGGGAGTAATCTACTGGCAATCTAAGTTATAGAAATGTGTTGCACTTTCTATGATTGAGTCAGAGTACATTCCAACCACTGAAACAGGTAAATAAATGATCTGGTTAAAGAGATTTTTAAAGAATTTAATCAAAAGCAAGTAGATTGCACAGTATTTTGTGACAATCGACTTAAGCAAGAATTCTATGTATTATTCTCGAACCAAGCACATTGATATTCGGTATCACTGAATAGGTGAGCAAATGGAAACAGAAGTTTTTCATCTAGAGAAAATCCTTGTAGAAAGGAACCCTTTAGATATACTGACCAAAGTGATTTTATGATGTAGATTGAAGTCGGTGAAGGTTTTAATCGTAAACCAACAAAGATTACAAACTTCTCTACCTTAACTAGAAGGTTGAGTAAACCCACAAGGATGAACCTTGGTGCTCCAATGGAGGCTTTTGATTTCAATATTATCAAAGTTAGCAAACCTTACAAAAAGAGAGGCTTAAATACCCATTCCAAACATATGAAAAGTACTAAAAGCCCTTGAGTAGGGTTTCCTAGTAAAGCATAACAATAAGGGTAAAATGGGGAAGCTAGGGAATAATGGTAGTTCAGTAATAAAAGGGTAATGGCAAACTAGTAATTAAGAAAAGTGAAATGGTCCCCCTTTCATGTTGAGAACTTGGAGGAGAAGCAATCTCCAGCGCGGTACGCCCCGCGTACCTGGGCTTACGCCCCGCGTGTGTGAGTCCCTGAGCTTGGAGACGCTCGTTGATGCTCATTACGGGTGGCGTCTTCCGGACTACGCCCCACGTAGTTCGACTCCTAGGCTTGAGGCTCCGTAGGGTGAGATATACGCGTGGCGCCTTCGGGGTCACGCTCCGCGTAGTCAGGCTCCTGAACTTGATGGTCATGTAGAGTGGGCTCTACGCGTGGCGTCCGAGGCGTACGCCCCGCGTACTTGACTTCCTGAGGTGACTCTCGCTCGAAACTGCTACCCGCGTCCCGCGTGCTTTTAGGCACGCCCCGCGTATCTATTTTTAGCGCTGTTGCCCTTGTTTGCCTCCGTTGGTTCCTCTCGTGCCACTACAAGAAATATGAAATTTTATGACGATTATTTTTTTCTACGAACATAATTTCGTCACTAATGATCACTTAAACATGACAAATTTTACCTTTCGTCATTGTTTTAATTTTCTAATGACAATTTTTACAAATGTCCCAATTAATTTACCAATTTGTCACTTTTAGATATATTTTATGACGATAAACAAAATATTGTAACCTATAGTTTTAGAAGAAAAATTTATCAAAATAAATTTCGTGGAAATATTTTTTCCTGACAAAATAATGATAATTGGTGACAAATCTGTTGTCATGATAAGAAATGCTTTTTTATGACAGTTTGTATTTGTGATAATTTAATTTGAATAAACAGTAACAAATTAGATTTTGTCATTTATCAATATCTTTTGTGATACTATTTCAATATCGTCATGCATTGTGATATTATTATGACAATATATGAACAATTGTCACCATAAAATTTTTTGAAGACATTTTAGTAATATAATATTGGGAAAAAAATACAATTTATTGATAGAATATTTTTAATAAAAGAAAATTAATTATATATAATTGATATAATAATATAATGTACATTATACATGTTATATATAAATGTAGGAAGAGATAGTCAAATGGTTTTTTTTTTTTTTTGAAGAAATAAAGCATATTATTAACTTAAATCAGAACCAAGAACATCGATAAGAAAAGATGGTGGACATGCCCACTCACTCCAATCAGACCTAGATCTAACATCTTTTGCTAAAGAATGAGCTGCAAGATTCGCTGATCGCTTAATAAAAGAGATCGAAACTGAATTCAGATCTTGAAGAATAGACAAACAATCTTGAATAACATCAAAAAAATACGAGAGATTAGACACCTTAGAATGAATAGCTTGTACCACGCATTGACAATCATATTGAATTATCACTTGGGATAAATTCAGTGTTTTAATCCAACTGAGAGCCTCTCTTATTGCCATTGCTTCCGCGAGAGAGGGATCGTTCAAATCCGCCATCCCCCCGTTTCTAGCTTGTACACAATCTCCATTATTATCACGAATTAACATACCATATGAACAATATGTACCCTCGTTGTTAATGCCAGCATCTACATTACAGATCAGAAAACCAATAGTTGGTTTACGCCATTTCGCCTCTGTTTCCTGTCTTACGGGGGAAGAACTTTTGTGTCTGTTTTGAGCATTTTTCCAGTCTTGGTGTTCCGTTGAAGCAACTGAGAGGACTGAACTCGGCAAACTGAACTTTTCCTCCCACACAACCTTATTTCGGTATTTCCACAAATGCCACAGAACGACAGCAGCCGAATCTGCAGCAGACAGAGACGACACTAGTAATCCCGAGAACCATTCGCATACGTCATGAACTTGCTCCATATGGCTGTCTGAGTAGAACAACGCCCAAACCTGTCTAGCAAACACACAAGATATAAAAGTATGAGTTTCATTTTCGTTTACCAAATCACAAATCGGGCATCTGTTCGGAAGTGAACTGCGTCGTTTAGCCAAGTTTGCCATTGTTGGAAGGCAATGCGATAGCATTCTCCAAATATAGTTTTTCACCCTAGGAGCAACATGAAGTTTCCATAGCGAATTCCAATTAACCCGATTTAAGATCTGCGAATTCTCGATTTCGTTTTCGACCGCCTTCCAGTATCCACTCTTTACTGAGTATTATTTATTCGGGGTGAACTGCCAAAACCAAGTGTCAATGCCCACATGAAATCTGTTAGGGATAGATAATATCAATTGGCTGTCCCTATCGTTGAATATATTACGTATGAACCCTGTATTCCAGTTGCCATTCTCTTCTTTTAGGTCGCTTACTCGATCAACTTGGCAATCCGCCGGCCTCAGACTAGTAGTTCGCGGGTTCGAATTGTCCAGGAGCCAAGGGCTTTCCCAAATGTGTATAGTTCGACCCATCCCGACCTTACATCGCAATCCGTCTCGTAAGATAGATCTGCCTGCTAGTAAACTTCTCCAGATATATGATGGATTGTGACCTATATTTGCTTGGAGAAATTCTTCATTTGGAAAATAGCGCGCCTTTAGTATTGTAGCCATCAGTGAGTGCGGTTCTTGAATTATCCTCCAGGTTTGTTTAGCTAACAATGCTAAATTGAACAAATGAATATTTCTAAAGCCCATTCCTCCTTTATTTTTAGGGCTACACATACTCTCCCATTTTTTCCAGTGAATGCCTGAAGGATTAGTACCCGCTGATTTCCACCAAAATCTATTTAGGATTTTGTGAATGTCATCGCACAGTTCATTAGGCATAAGAAAGATACTCATCAAATATGTTGGAATTGATTGTAAGACAGATTTGATTAACACTTCCTTACCCGCCCTTGATAGAAATTTCTCCTTCCAGTTATTCACTCTATGCCAAATTTTATCTTTTAAGAAACCGAATACTTGGGATTTATTTCTGCCTATATCAATTGGTGCACCAAGGTAGTTGTCGAGGGATGACACCTCGATTACTTGAATCTCATCCGCAATCTCTGCCTTTATTGAATTTGAGGTGTTTGAGCTGAAAAAAACGGCTGATTTCTGATAATTAATACTCTGCCCAGAAGCTTTTTCATATATTTCCAGACACTCCTGAATACAGTGTGCTTCCGTTTTACTTGCTTTGAAGAAGAGTAGGCTATCGTCTGCAAAAAATAAATGAGAAACAGCCGGTGCGCTTCTAGTTACCTTGAATCCGTGAATTGAGCCTCTTCTCTCCCTGGCAGATAATAAAGCTGATAAACCCTCTGCGCAAATAAGAAATAGAAATGGAGAGAGTGGATCACCTTGACGCAGGCCCCTCTGAGGAATAATAGGCCCTATCTCCCTGTTATCATGAGTGATTTTATATGACACTGTCGAGGTGCATAGCATAATCCAGTTGATCCAAATTAACGGAAAACCTAATTTCTGAAGCATGTGTTTGAGAAAATCCCATTCAATACGATCATAGGCTTTGCTCATATCTAATTTGAGCGCCAAACTTCCCACTTTGCCATGTTTAAGACTCTTCATCTTGTGAATGATCTCAAAAGCCACCACTATATTGTCAGTTATTAACCTGCCTGGGATAAAAGCACTTTGACTGGAAGAAATAATATCAGGCAGTATCTGTTTAAAACGATTTGCCAGCATCTTCAAAAGGATTTTAAACAAAACATTACATAATGTTATTGGCCTTAGATCGGACATTGTTTCCACCATTTTCTTCTTTGGGACTAGGACGATAAGAGTTTCATTGAGATGAGGAGGAAGTGATTCGTTACTGAGAATAGAAAGACACGTGTTGCTTACCTCAGGGCCCACAATATCCCAATATTGCTGATAGAATACCGGATTTAGACCATCTAGTCCCGGGCTTTTATCGGGGTGCATAGAGAAACATGCTTGTTTCACATCATCTACTGTAAATGGTTCTAGTAAAATATCTGAGTGAGCTGCTGAAATTTTTGTCTGGACATGAGCTAATACCTCTGAATTTTCCACTCCTGAGCTAGTGAAAATTCCCTCAAAATGACTTTGGAGAACCTCCTCAAGCCCGTTGCCCCAAGTAACTGCCCTGCCAAATCCATCCAGTAAAGAGGAGAAAGTATTTTTATGTTTCCTTGCGGATGCATAAGAATGGAAATATTTTGAGTTTGAGTCCCCATCTTTGAGCCAGAAGGGTTTAGCTCTTTGATTCCAGAAGTCTTCCTGTTGTTTCAAAGTTTTAGAATACAGTGATGAGGCATTAAAAAACTGCTCAATACCATAGTCATCCTTCCGACCTCTGAATTTTTCCATTACTGATCTCGTGACTCCAAGAGTTTTTTTGAAATTAGATTCCAGATTTAAGCTCCATGTCTGTAAAGCCATTGAACATCTTGATATTCTTTCAGTGATAGGGCAGCCAACTAACAAAGCCTAGGAATCAGCGATTACCATTGCACAATGCTCTTCTCTCATCCAAGCATTTTCAAACCTGAACCGCCGTCTTGAAGACTTGTGAATCCACGATTGCATCACAAGAAGTAAGGCCGAATGATCCGACGCTATAGTTGTGATGTTCTGAAGATTTGTGTTGGCAAATGAGGCTTTCCATGCTGAATTTACCATTGCTCTATCAAGCCTTTCCTCAATCCAGTGACCAGTATGCCTTCCTACTTCCCAGGTAAACGGATGCCCACTCATATCAACTGTATAAAGCTCACTATCCTCTACCGCTGATTTAAACCCATCAAGCAGCCAATCCGGTTGTCTTCTACCACCAACTTTTTCTTGAATGTTGAGGATATCATTGAAATCCCCAATGCAACACCAAGCCTGCCCATCTTGCTCCTTGAGGGATCGCAGCAAGTCCCAAGATGCACGACGTCTACTTCTCTCGGGGTAACCATAAAAACCAGTAACCCTACATTTTATAATGTTAGGAAAAAGAATTAAAGAATCAATGAAATTTTAGGATGTGGAGATGATGTCTACGTTGACAGACTCTTTCCAAAACAGAGCAAGGCCTCCCCCATGACCATGTCCGTCGACCACAAAATTACCTGCAAAACCCAACTTCCTACTAACACCAACCACTTTCTCTCTTTTTTATCATTGTTTCCATAAGAAAAAGTACCACGGGCTTATGAATCCTGATTAAGTCCAGGAGGACATTCACTGTACGTGGGTTGCCCAGCCCACGACAGTTCCAGCTAAGGATACTCATTGCTGTGGGCGGACCTGAGCCCCAGGGCTCGCCTCAATATCGTTTTTTGAAAGTTCTGAGTCGTCTACCTCCATCTCCCCTTCCTCTATTCTCGGCCTTTTCGGGTCATGAGTGAATCCTGAACTGTTTCTTGTCAATTTTTGAGTCACCGACCCTGTCAGAATTAAAGAATTAGCCCCCTGCTCATCTACATTGCGCACCCCTCCCTCCTCCTCAGAATTATCCCTTAGTCATTCTCTCCTTGCTTGGTAAATGTTTCGTCGAAGAGCTGCCCTTAAAAAGCTGCCATATTGTCTTTCTGTAGAGGGATTTGGATCATCAAATAAAAGCACACAAAATTTATCAGAGTGTCTGATAATACCGCAGTAAAAGCAGAAACTAGGTAAACGTTCGTATCTAAAATTGACCCAGAACCACTCTCCTCCACTTCTTTTTAGCTTCTGCCCTCTCTTGATAGGTTTCCTTACATCAATGGCCACTTTAACTCGGAGATAGTTACGACGAAGTCCGGAAAAAATTTTGGTATCAGTTTCCATAAACTGACCTATATAGTTCCCAAAAGTTTGCAAACATTTTCTGTTTGGAACCCTACTGGAAGATCTGAAATTTGAACCCATATAAGTAAGTTGGAGAGGTCTACTTGAAGAGCCTGTTCTGTTATCTCCAATCTTTTGATGATCAGAACATTCTGATTGAATGTCCATGGGCCATCGTTCAATACCCGAGAGATATCCAATTCATGATAGAACTGGAATAGATACCGCCTTCCCTGTCGGTAGTAATAGTTACACCTTTAACTGGACGCCGGATAGCGGCTAGGGTACAATTCATACTATCAAAGTGAGTAGATTTTGCTGTCAAGAATTGACCGATCACAAATAAGGATGGCTTTGAGAGGTCCACTGGTGCATCCTCTGCTGATAATATAAGGCCCTGATCGTCATCGTCATTCAATCGAAGTCGGGCATATGCACCTAGGATTCCCTTCTCTTTGTCCATCGCGAAGAACCCAAGGATATAGGGTGAACTACTTCTCAAGGGAGAAGACCTAAAACACTCCAATAGGAGAGACTATTTTTCCAATTACTCGCTACAGATAATCTCAAAAGAAACTCAACAGTAAGATCACAATCGCACCAGATATCATAATCCCAAAACAGTAAAACTCAATCGCAAAAAGCCAACAGTAAAAATCAGAGAACCAAATTGCAAAACACAGACAGACCAAAGACTCGCGACATCCAGAAAACAGAGACACACGAAGAGAAATCAACAAAGCAACTTACTGAGCCGCGGTGGACAGGAAACTGCAGCGTTGTCTTCGGATTATATCTTAACGAAAGCAGTTCTTAGAAAGTGGAGGCGGTGATTTGCGATTGGTGGTTTGCGATTGAAAATCATCAATACTTCTGCAACCCATGAATTTAAATTGAAATCACTTAGGCGGTGGACATGTGAAACCCTAGCTCTCCTCTCATTTGCCTTCTAGATAGTCAAATGGTTAGTTTCAAAAAGATAGTCAAATGGTTCCTTGTAATTTGTTTTGCAAAATCCCCACCTAAACGACATGGTTTTGATAATAGCATTTAAAAAAAAAAAGAGAAAAGAAAATGTAAAACCCTTAAAACCTCCTATACCCATTTCCTGTTCCACGTTCTTTTCCAACAACTAAAAGCCTTGGTTCCTCTAATTCCCAGTTCCCCAATTAACAAACGCAATTCAAACCAACAGACCTAAATTCCGCAATTTTCAATTTCTTCCCAATCCCCTCTCATCAAATCGACTTAAAGCTTCTGAGTTCTCCTTCCAAACGCTATTGCTCGCCTCGCCTCGCCTCGCCTCGCCTCATCCGAATTGAATTGAAGTTTCAAACTCCTCCTTGTTGTTCGCTAGTCACGGGCCCGCTCTCTTCCAAGTAAGCTTGCCTTATAACGTTCGGTTTTTTTCTTTGATTTTGCCATTAGATTCAACTTGGTGTGATTAGATTTTTTATGTATTGCATGCTTGTGCTTGGCTTTGCTGTGAGTTAGTTATATTCAGCCTGTTCTTTATTTTGGAATTGAAGTTTTTTGTTACTAATTTTCAGAAATTGAGCTAAAACAGTCCAAAGATTTAACTAATTGATAGTGAAGATTTTACTCATTGATTTTATATCTTCTTTGATAATGTTTTAACTAATTGATTTTGTAAAATTTCTTTACTTATTTGAAATTGGTCGGTTTTCTTATGCATATTTTGTCTGATGTCTTATGCTATGTAGACTAATAGCTTAGTAAACTAGATATATATATATATATATATATATATATATATATATATAGAAAGAAAAGGCACATCTTTCCTCTTTACCATATGTAAAGGAGACTTGTTATCTAGCCTATAAACTAGCCTCTATAACCTAATTGCCTAAAGTCCCTCTGTAATTCCCGTTGTATTCTCTTATGACATGGTTACGGAATGCCGAATCTTCTAGGGTTACTCGGCTCAGTTTCATCTCTAGAGAGTTAGCTCATGGCTCTATAGAAAAAAAGTATTGCTGCATATTGAACAATTTTGTTGCTTCGTGCTAAGGATTTAGTTTCTACTAATTACGGCTAGTTTCTATAACTCTATATTGCTCCATTTTTTAATTAAATAATCCTATTTGTACACGACGATTTGAGCATTTGTTTGAAAGAATTTTTGTGAAGTCATATTATGAGTTTTGACTGTGTTTTGTGCCTGCAGTATGGAGAACAAAGGAAGCTCGTTTAAGAATTGAAGCATCAAGCAAGCTGGTGCGGTATGATTCTGTTGTGTTTGAATGTGATGTTAGTGTGTTTCTTGTGCTTACCACCAAATCTGAGAAGACCTTCAATGGAATCAGGCAAGATGATTAACTTCCCTGGGGTCTCTGCAATGTACTTCTGCTGTGCATATGGATTGTCACTCTCTTGCATAATTTTTTTGCTTCCTTATGGTTAGGACAATTACAAGTGTGCGAACAGGAGTTTGTGGATCCTATTTTGGTGCAGAAGTTGAAAAAATTGGGTCCATTAGTTCCTTTATTTTTGCTTGGACTATTGTTGGGATCATCTGTATTTACATGCTTAATAACATCTATTTTATGTCAATTAAATTTTGTCTATCCTTATAACTCAGTAAGAGATCATGTATGCTTTTATTTCCACCAAGTCGTAATTATATTATTAAGATTTATAATTTATAATTTTAAATTCAGAAATATCAAATTGTATTGAATTTTTGGACAAATTAGTAAAACTATTTTTTTTTTACCAATAAGCATTTGAAGGTGCACCTTTAACGACAATATAATTATTACCAATTAATATGTTTTAGTGACAAATTAAATGTTAAAGTCATTTAATCTAATAGTTACAACATTATTAAAATTTAACAATTTCAGTTTGGTATATAGGTTTGTCACCTTAGCTATCAATTTTGATGACACAATATGAATTTTGTCAATTTAAGAATTATGTTTCATGTCAAAATTTTATTTTAAATGACAAAATGTTGACTGTTATAACGTCACTAAAAGCTCTATAATTTCAATCCTATATTGATATCTGTCACCTTAACTATATTTTTAGGTGACGAAATTTGAAACACGTCATTTAATTATTTACTATTCATGACGAAATGAAGTTTTATGTGACATAACATAGACAATAATGGTGACAAAATAAGCGTCACTAAAATGAAATACTACAGTGACACATGTTATTATACGTCATATAAAAGTAAATCATTTATGACAAAAGGAAAAATACGTCATATATAGATAATACCACGCTCCTACCATGACGATCGTTGTGATGATAAATTTTCGTCACCTATTATATATTGTGATAAAAAATCATGTTTTCGTGACAAATTTTGTGCGTCATAAAAAACTAAAGTTCTTGTAGTGTGCCTCATGTTTAATACCCGAGTCCGTCTTCATGTTTGAGGACAAGATGCCCTCATCATTTTACGAGAAAAATTGGGATTGTGGTTGTGGAATAAGTAAGGCTGTAATCGAGCCGAACCGAGCTTTGGCCTGCTCAAGCTCGGCTCACTATAAAATTAACGAGCTCAAGCCGAGCTTCGAGCTTGTTTCGAGTCCAAAATCCTCTTTGAACTTGGTTTATTAAAAAAATTTATCTAACCATGAATTGTTTGTGAGTAAATCGTTAATTATATTTATGAAGTTTGTTCGCAAATAGCTCTTTAATTGTGTACATAAACAAACTCACAAGCAAAGTTCGTGAATAAATAAACTAGATGCTTACAAATAGTTCGTCTATTATTCATTTATTATGTTTATGAATGAACTCATCTAATAGCAAATGAAATAATATTAAGTTTAGATATTTGTGAACTAATACAAAACTATATAGTTTTATACAAAATTAAAATTTGTTCATAAATGTTCTAATCGAGCCTGCTCGCGAGCTTTTGAACCGAGCTTTGACCTATCAGCTCAGTTCGTTTACGAACCGAGCTAATAAATCACAAATCAAGCCGAGTCGAGTCGAGCTTTTATCGAGCCGACCATCGAACCGCTTATGAGCGGCTCCGCTCATTTACAGCCCTAGGAATAAGCTAACCGGTATCACTCCATTTAAAAAGTTTCTCCGTTTTTACCCATTTGTATATATGTCATCTTCTTCAATTGAATTTTGTTTCGAAAAATAAATAAAATAAATAAATAAAATAAAATGAAGCGTTGAATTGCCATTTGTGTCATTATCATTTTCAGTACTACATACCTCAATTAAAACAATATACAACTAACATTTAATTTTATAATGTTGTTATTTAATATTTAACTTGGAGGAGAGATGACATACGAATTTTGATGATGATGCACACCAATGCGTCATTTTAGTTCTTGTCACCTTATTTTCTTTAATGTATAAAATATTTCTAACTAATTATAAAGTATGATTATTAGATATCCTACTGTATAATCAGATTCAGATGCTGTTGTTTGAGAATCTGCCGGTGGTTTTATCGCAGCTCGGACTCTTATACGAAGAGTCAAGCTCGGGTTCATGAATGCGAAGATCTTTCCTTATCGGGTGCTATTTCTTTGGTTGTGGATCAAGGTTATCATCGTGCGATTTTTGAGACCGTTGCATAAACTATTGTTAACGCCATTCACTCCATCGTTGAGAACCGATTAGAATTTGTATGCCTTCCATTCTTACCAAAAGAGAAAACCGATTAGAATTTGGCGATATTATTTTTCGATTTTACACTCAATCCATTTTATTCGAAGACAAGCTAACATAGTCATAATAATGATGCAGAA